>NC_053489.1:7062325-7362325 GCF_905171775.1 Rana temporaria | reverse complement strand
GTGGAGTGTAAAAATGGATGAAGAAGACTAGGACAGCCGCACTCCAAAAAAGCGTTCCTTTTTAATAAAATAGGTCACAAAACTAACATGTCACAGCAGAAATCAGAAAAACACAGCCGACGCGTTTCACACTGTCATACAGTGCTTAGTCATAGCTATCACTATTCATGCATTGAATCTTAGCCAGTGGCTAAGTGGCAAGGCGTTGGTCTCATAAACCAAAGATCATGGGTTCCATCTGTGCCTCATTCTGCAATTCCCGAGTTGATTAGGTGAAGCCATGTTTATTGGCACCCCCATCAATTATATGAGTCCAGTCCTAATAGTCTATCTATAGATGGCACTGTACTTCTAAATTGAAAAAATCTAGTGGTGATATTTGATGCTAATTTAACCCATGTACAAAATGTTGTCAGAACATCTTTTTTCCACGTAAAGCCAACTAACCAATAGGTGGTGCAGTGGCCAAGTGGTAAGGCGTTGGTCTCGTAAACCAAAGATCATGGGTTCAATCCCCATCTGTGCCTCGTTCTGTAATGTAATAAACATTTGTGATGATTTAGTGAACCGCATAAACATCACTTATGGTGAAGACGACCTGTATGGAAATAACTTCACAGATACAGGGACATCCTCTGTGTGATACTTGTGTGTCTATAACCCCTCCCCCCCACACAGATTTTCAGCCGAGCTGTCCTCGGGCCTTTCCGTGCATTTCCGAATGGCGCCGTTTGGCTCCCCACCTCAGGCCAAACGTGGTACTGCACACCGCTTTGGCCTGAATACTGCTCGTTTTGTGAGACCACACTCGCAAACTGAGTTAGGATTGTAGGAAGTACAGCACTCGTATTGTGAAAGGATCGTTAACCGCGTTACTCGCAATCCGAGGTTCCACTGTACTTCTAAGTTGAAAAAATCTAGGGGTGATATTTGATGCTAATTTAACCTTTGATCCACATGTACAAAATGTTGTCAGAACCTCTTTTTTCCCACTTAAGAAACATTACATTTTCACAGGGTGACATATTACCCCCCTTCTCCCCTACTCCTCTACTCCTCTTCTCCCCTACTCCTCTACTCCTCTTCTCCCCTACTCCTCTTCTCCCCTACTCCTCTACTTCTCTTCTCCCCTATTCCTCTTCTCCCCTACTCCCCTACTCCTCTTCTCCCCTACTCCTCTTCTCCCCTACTCCTCTTCTCCTCTACTCCTCTTCTCCTCTTCTCCCCTACTCCCCTACTCCTCTTCTGCTCTTCTCCCCTACTCCCCTACTCCCCTACTCCTCTTCTCCCCTACTCCTCTTCTCCCCTACTCACCTACTCCTCTTCTCCCCTACTCCTCTTCTCCATTACTCCCCTTCTCCCCTACTCCTCTTCTCCCCTACTCCTCTTCTCCCCTACTCCCCTTCTCCCCTACTCCCCTTCTCCTCTACTCCTCTTCTCCCCTACTCCCCTACTCCTCTTCTCCTCTACTCCCCTACTCCTCTTCTCCTCTACTCCTCTTCTCCTCTTCTCCCTTACTCCCCTACTCCTCTTCTTCCCTACTCCTCTTCTCCCCTACTCCTCTACTCCTCTTCTCCTCTACTCCTCTTCTCCCCTACTCCTCTACTCCTCTTCTCCCCTACTCCTCTACTCCTCTTCTCCCCTACTCCCCTACTCCTCTTCTCCCCTACTCCTCTACTCCTCTTCTCCCCTACTCCTCTTCTCCCCTACTCCCCTACACTTGATGGAAGGCAGACTCATGTAGGTGGTACAGTGGCCAAGTGGTAAGGCGTTGGTCTCGTAAACCAAATATCATGGGTTCAATCCCCATCTGTGCCTGGTTCTGTAATGTAATAAACATTTGTGATAATTTAATGAACCACATAAACATCACTTATGGTGAAGACGACCTGTAAGGAAATAACTTCACAGATACAGGAACATCCTCTGTGTGATACTTGTGTGTCTATAACCCCTCCCCCTACATTTCTTATCTCTTCCAGTAATAGAATATTACTAAATATCATGTGTGGAATCACACAATAGATGGAAAATTCCCATTGTATTGTCATATATACAAATACAACTTGTGACATACAACCACCTCACCTGTAGAGGGCGCAGTGGCCAAGTAGTAAGGCGTTGGTCTCGTAAACCAAAGGTCATGGGTTTGATCCCCATCTGTGCCTGTTTCTCTAATTCCAATGTACTGAGTATTATAAACATTTGTGATGAGTGAGTGGACCACATTACCAGGCCTTGTGTCTCTGATGACATGAATTTCCTCCAATTATGAGGAAATAAGTTCACACTGAACCACACAGATTTTGCGTCCTGAACAGAGAGAGAGGGGGTGTGTCTTAGAGACTTGTGTCTGTTAATCATGAAAATAACCTGTAATGTAACTTATCGTTTTTGCTAGGGTTGTCCAGATACCGATACCAGTATCGGTATCGGGACCGATACCGAGTATTTGCGGGAGTACTCGTACTCGCGCAAATACCCCCGATACCTAAATAGAATACTTTCCCCCCCTTTCCCCCCCGCCGCTGCCGCCGCATCGCACCGCCACATCAAGGGACATGGCTAGAGGGACATTGCTGCATATGTGAGGGACATGGCTGCATATGTGAGGGACATGGCTAGAGGGACATTGCTGCATATGTGAGGGACATGGCTGCATATGTGAGGGACATGGCTAGAGGGACATGGCTGCATATGTGAGGGACATGGCTAGAGGGACATTGCTGCATATGTGAGGGACATGGCTAGAGGGACATGGCTAGAGGGACATGGCTGCATATGTGAGGGACATGGCTAGAGGGACATGGCTGCATATGTGAGGGACATGGCTGCATATGTGAGGGACATGGCTAGAGGGACATGGCTGCATATGTGAGGGACATGGCTAGAGGGACATGGCTGCATATGTGAGGGACATGGCTGCATATGAGGGGGACATGGCTGCATTTGGGGACACATTTAAAAAAAGTATCGGTATTCGGTATCGGCGACTACTTGAAAAAAAGTATCGGTACTTGTACTCGGTCCTAAAAAAGTGGTATCGGGACAACCCTAGTTTTTGCTATTTCTTTTTATACGGCGGCGGCTGGTGGTAAACTTTTTTGGGGGGGGGGGGGCGGCAAACACACCCCCCCCAGATCGCGGCACCGCGGATTCCTCGGCTTCTTCTCCCAGCCATCACAATCCACCTCCTGTCCTGATTGACTGGTAGAAGAGGCCGGAAGAAAATAGCAAATATTCATTTGCTAGTGTCACAAGTGGGTGGGTTCTGCACCGCAAGCCTAACCTTTTTAAAGCCAATTAGAGCCTCGGAATCTAATCTTGTGTCTTGGAAAAAAAATCTATATGGTGGCGCAGTGGCTAAGTGGTAAGGTGTTGGTCTCGTAAACCAAAGATCATGGGTTCAATCCCCATCTGTGCCTCTTTCTTTAATCCCCAAATCAATTTAGTAAACATTTGTGATAATTTAGTGAACCCACTGCCCCCCGAAAAGCACTGCAAAAAAGTTAGTAAAGGGGGGGGGGTTACTGATATGAGGGGGTAACCTTTATATCAATGTCCCTTTACATTATTGTATTAACTCCCCCTTACATCAGTGACCCCCCCCCCCAGGCTGGCCTTGCAGCGCTGTCACTGACCTCCTTTTAGGTGCACCGTGCAGGGATCAGTCAGTTGGATCCAGCTTGGTGGCTTTGGTTTTCCAATAGTCTTCTTTCCACAGTCCACACACCTCTGACTTCTCCCATGATCCCCATCCCAGCGACACTTCCACTCTTGACTCCTCTCCAAACTCCCTCAGTCAGAGACTGCAAACTTCACATGATACAAGAGATGGTCAGAGACTGCGGACATGATACAAGAGATGGTCAGAGACTGCGGACATGATGCAAGAGATGGTCAGAGACTGCGGACATGATGCAAGAGATGGTCAGAGACTGCGGACATGATGCAAGAGATGGTCAGAGACTGCGGACATGATACAAGAGATCAATGCAGAGAGAACAGGCAAAAAGATATATATAAATGCACATTTTTTTACCTGAAAAATGTTTTTATTAATTATTATAATAAATACATTCACATGTTATTAATATTTACAGTATATTATTTTATTATAATACATAAGTTCACTTTTTTTTTTAAAAAGAAAGAAATCCATGAGAGAGGGGCTGCAATGGTGAGAAAGAGGGACTACAATGGCGAGAGAGAGAGAGAAAGGGGCTGCAATGGTGAGAGAGAGAGAAAGGGGCTGCAATGGTGGGAGAGAGAGAAAGCGGCTGCAATGGTGAGATATATTGGGGCTGCAGTGGTGAGAGAGTGGGGCTGCAGTGGTGAGACAGAGAGAAAGGGGCTGCAATAGTGAGAGAGAGAGAGAGAGAGAGAGAGAGAGAGAGGCTGCAATAGTGAGAGAGAGAGGTGCTGCAATAGTGAGAGCGAGAGAGGTGCTGCAATAGTGAGAGAGAGGAGCTGTAATAGAAAGAGAGAGGGACTGCAATGGTTGGAGGGAGAGAGGAGCTGCAATAGAGAGAGAGAGAGAGAGAGAGAGAGAGAGAGAGAGAGAGAGAGAGAGAGAGAGGGGGGGGGGCTGCAATGGTGGAAGAGAGAGGGGATGCAATAGTGAGAGAGAGGAGCTGCAATAGAGAGAGAGAGGGGCTACAATTGTGTGTGTGTGTGAGAGAGAGAGAGAGAGAGAGAGAGAGAGAGAGAGAGAGAGAGAGAGAGAAAGGGGCTGCAATGATGAGAGATAGAGGGGCTGCAGTGGTGAGAGAGAGAGGGGCTGCAGTGATGAGACATAGAGAAAGGGGTTGCAATAGTGAGAGAGAGAGAGAAAGAGAAGGGGGGGGCTGCAATGGTGAGAGAGAGAAGTGCTGCTATAGTGTGTGAGAGAGGGGGGGCTGCAATGGTGGGAGAGAGAGAGGGGCTGCAATAGTGGTTGAGAGGGGAGCTGAAATAGTAAGAGAGAGGGAGAGAGAGAGAGAGAGAGAGGGCTGCAATGGTGAGAGAAAGGGGCTGCAATAGTAAGAGAGAGAGAGAGGGGGGCTGCAGTGATGGGAGAGAGAGGGGGGCTGCAATGGTGGGAGGGAGAGAGGAGCTGCAATAGAGAGAGAGAGAGAGAGAGAGGGGGGGCTGCAATGGTGGAAGAGAGAGGGGATGCAATAGTGAGAGAGAGGAGCTGCAATAGAGAGAGAGAGGGACTGCAATTGTGTGTGTGTGAGAGAGAGAGAGAGAGAGAGAGAGAGAGAGAGAGAAAGGGGCTGCAATGATGAGAGATAGAGGGGCTGCAGTGGTGAGAGAGAGAGGGGCTGCAGTGATGAGACATAGAGAAAGGGGCTGCAATAGTGTGAGAGAGAGAGAGAGAGAGAGGGGGGGGCTGCAATGGTGAGAGAGAGAAGTGCTGCTATAGTGTGTGAGAGAGGGGGGGCTGCAATGGTGGGAGAGAGAGAGGGGCTGCAATAGTGGTTGAGAGGGGAGCTGAAACAGTAAGAGAGAGGGAGAGAGAGAGAGAGAGAGGGCTGCAATGGTGAGAGAAAGGGGCTGCAATAGTGAGAGAGAGAGAGAGAAGGGGGCTGCAGTGATGGGAGAGAGAGGGGGGCTGCAGTGATGGGAGAGAGAGGGGGGCTGCAATGGTGGGAGGGAGAGAGAGATGGGCTGCAATGGTGGGAGAGATGGGGGCTGCAATGGTGGGAGAGAGAGGGGGCTGAAATGGTGAGAGAGAGAGAGAGAGAGAGAGAGGGGGGGGGCTGCAATGGTAGGAGAGAGAGGGGGCTGCAATGGTGGGAGAGAGAGAAAGCGGCTGCAATGGTGAGATATATTGGGGCTGCAGTGGTGAGAGAGTGGGGCTGCAGTGGTGAGACAGAGAGAAAGGGGCTGCAATAGTGAGAGAGAGAGAGAGAGAGAGAGAGAGAGAGGGGCTGCAATAGTGAGAGAGAGAGGTGCTGCAATAGTGAGAGCGAGAGAGGTGCTGCAATAGTGAGAGAGAGGAGCTGCAATAGAAAGAGAGAGGGACTGCAATGGTTGGAGGGAGAGAGGAGCTGCAATAGAGAGAGAGAGAGAGAGGGGGGGGCTGCAATGGTGGAAGAGAGAGGGGATGCAATAGTGAGAGAGAGGAGCTGCAATAGAGAGAGAGAGGGGCTACAATTGTGTGTGTGTGTGTGAGAGAGAGAGAGAGAGAGAGAGAGAGAGAGAAAGGGGCTGCAATGATGAGAGATAGAGGGGCTGCAGTGGTGAGAGAGAGAGGGGCTGCAGTGATGAGACATAGAGAAAGGGGCTGCAATAGTGAGAGAGAGAGAGAGAGAGAGAGAGGGGGGGGGGCTGCAATGGTGAGAGAGAGAAGTGCTGCTATAGTGTGTGAGAGAGAGGGGGGGCTGCAATGGTGGGAGAGAGAGAGGGGCTGCAATAGTGGTTGAGAGGGGAGCTGAAATAGTAAGAGAGAGGGAGAGAGAGAGAGAGGGCTGCAATGGTGAGAGAAAGGGGCTGCAATAGTAAGAGAGAGAGAGAGGGGGGCTGCAGTGATGGGAGAGAGAGGGGGGCTGCAATGGTGGGAGGGAGAGAGGAGCTGCAATAGAGAGAGAGAGAGAGAGAGAGAGAGAGAGAGAGAGAGAGAGAGAGAGGGGGGTTGCAATGGTGGAAGAGAGAGGGGATGCAATAGTGAGAGAGAGGAGCTGCAATAGAGAGAGAGAGGGACTGCAATTGTGTGTGTGTGAGAGAGAGAGAGAGAGAGAGAGGAAGGGGCTGCAATGATGAGAGATAGAGGGGCTGCAGTGGTGAGAGAGAGAGGGGCTGCAGTGGTGAGAGAGAGAGGGGCTGCAGTGATGAGACATAGAGAAGGGGGCTGCAATAGTGTGAGAGAGAGAGAGAGAGGGGGGGGGGCTGCAATGGTGAGAGAGAGAAGTGCTGCTATAGTGTGTGAGAGAGAGGGGGGGCTGCAATGGTGGGAGAGAGAGAGGGGCTGCAATAGTGGTTGAGAGGGGAGCTGAAACAGTAAGAGAGAGGGAGAGAGAGAGAGAGAGAGGGCTGCAATGGTGAGAGAAAGGGGCTGCAATAGTGAGAGAGAGAGAGAGAAGGGGGCTGCAGTGATGGGAGAGAGAGGGGGGCTGCAATGGTGGGAGAGAGAGGGGGCTGAAATGGTGAGAGAGAGAGAGAGAGAGAGAGAGGGGGGGGCTGCAATGGTGGGAGAGAGAGGGGGCTGAAATGGTGAGAGAGAGAGAGAGAGAGAGGGGGGGGGGGCTGCAATGGTAGGAGAGAGAGAGGGCTGCAATGGTGGGAGAGAGAGAAAGCGGCTGCAATGGTGAGATATATTGGGGCTGCAGTGGTGAGAGAGTGGGGCTGCAGTGGTGAGACAGAGAGAAAGGGGCTGCAATAGTGAGAGAGAGAGAGAGAGAGAGAGAGGGGCTGCAATAGTGAGAGAGAGAGGTGCTGCAATAGTGAGAGAGAGAGAGGTGCTGCAATAGTGAGAGAGAGGAGCTGCAATAGAAAGAGAGAGGGACTGCAATGGTTGGAGGGAGAGAGGAGCTGCAATAGAGAGAGAGAGAGAGAGAGAGAGAGAGAGAGGGGGGGCTGCAATGGTGGAAGAGAGAGGGGATGCAATAGTGAGAGAGAGGAGCTGCAATAGAGAGAGAGAGGGGCTACAATTGTGTGAGAGAGAGAGAGAGAGAGAGAGAGAGAGAAAGGGGCTGCAATGATGAGAGATAGAGGGGCTGCAGTGGTGAGAGAGAGAGGGGCTGCAGTGATGAGACATAGAGAAAGGGGCTGCAATAGTGTGAGAGAGAGAGAGAGAGAGAGAGAGAGAGGGGGGGGCTGCAATGGTGAGAGAGAGAAGTGCTGCTATAGTGTGTGAGAGAGAGGGGGGGCTGCAATGGTGGGAGAGAGAGAGGGGCTGCAATAGTGGTTGAGAGGGGAGCTGAAATAGTAAGAGAGAGGGAGAGAGAGAGAGAGAGAGGGCTGCAATGGTGAGAGAAAGGGGCTGCAATAGTGAGAGAGAGAGAGAGAGGGGGGCTGCAGTGATGGGAGAGAGAGGGGGGCTGCAATGGTGGGAGGGAGAGAGAGATGGGCTGCAATGGTGGGAGAGATGGGGGCTGCAATGGTGGGAGAGAGAGGGGGCTGAAATGGTGAGAGAGAGAGAGAGGGGGGGCTGCAATGGTAGGAGAGAGAGGGGGCTGCAATGGTGAGAGAGAGAGAAAGCGGCTGCAATGGTGAGATATATTGGGGCTGCAGTGGTGAGAGAGTGGGGCTGCAATGGTGAGACAGAGAGAAAGGGGCTGCAATAGTGAGAGAGAGAGAGAGAGAGAGAGAGAGAGAGGGGCTGCAATAGTGAGAGAGAGAGAGGTGCTGCAATAGTGAGAGAGAGGAGCTGCAATAGAAAGAGAGAGGGACTGCAATGGTTGGAGGGAGAGAGGAGCTGCAATAGAGAGAGAGAGAGAGAGAGAGAGAGAGGGGGGGGGGGCTGCAATGGTGGAAGAGAGAGGGGATGCAATAGTGAGAGAGAGGAGCTGCAATAGAGAGAGAGAGGGGCTACAATTGTGTGTGTGAGAGAGAGAGAGAGAGAGAGAAAGGGGCTGCAATGATGAGAGATAGAGGGGCTGCAGTGGTGAGAGAGAGAAGGGCTGCAGTGATGAGACATAGAGAAGGGGGCTGCAATAGTGAGAGAGAGAGAGAGAGAGAGAGGGGGGGGCTGCAATGGTGGAAGAGAGAGGGGATGCAATAGTGAGAGAGAGGAGCTGCAATAGAGAGAGAGAGGGGCTACAATTGTGTGTGTGAGAGAGAGAGAGAGAGAGAGAGAAAGGGGCTGCAATGATGAGAGATAGAGGGGCTGCAGTGGTGAGAGAGAGAAGGGCTGCAGTGATGAGACATAGAGAAAGGGGCTGCAATAGTGAGAGAGAGAGAGAAAGAGAAGGGGGGGGGCTGCAATGGTGAGAGAGAGAAGTGCTGCTATAGTGTGTGAGAGAGAGGGGGGGCTGCAATGGTGGGAGAGAGAGAGGGGCTGCAATAGTGGTTGAGAGGGGAGCTGAAATAGTAAGAGAGAGGGAGAGAGAGAGAGAGAGAGAGAGAGGGCTGCAATGGTGAGAGAAAGGGGCTGCAATAGTAAGAGAGAGAGAGGGGGGCTGCAGTGATGGGAGAGAGAGGGGGGCTGCAATGGTGGGAGGGAGAGAGGAGCTGCAATAGAGAGAGAGAGAGAGAGAGAGAGAGAGAGAGAGAGAGAGAGAGAGAGAGAGAGAGAGAGAGAGAGAGGGGGGGGCTGCAATGGTGGAAGAGAGAGGGGATGCAATAGTGAGAGAGAGGAGCTGCAATAGAGAGAGAGAGGGACTGCAATTGTGTGTGTGTGAGAGAGAGAGAGAGAGAGAGAGAGAGAGAGAGAGAGAGAGAGAGAGAAAGGGGCTGCAATGATGAGAGATAGAGGGGCTGCAGTGGTGAGAGAGAGAGGGGCTGCAGTGATGAGACATAGAGAAAGGGGCTGCAATAGTGTGAGAGAGAGATAGAGAGAGGGGGGGGGTTGCAATGGTGAGAGAGAGAAGTGCTGCTATAGTGTGTGAGAGAGGGGGGGGCTGCAATGGTGAGAGAGAGAGAGGGGCTGCAATAGTGGTTGAGAGGGGAGCTGAAACAGTAAGAGAGAGGGAGAGAGAGAGAGAGAGAGAGAGAGGGCTGCAATGGTGAGAGAAAGGGGCTGCAATAGTGAGAGAGAGAGAGGGGGGCTGCAGTGATGGGAGAGAGAGGGGGGCTGCAATGGTGGGAGGGAGAGAGAGATGGGCTGCAATGGTGGGAGAGATGGGGGCTGCAATGGTGGGAGAGAGAGGGGGCTGAAATGGTGAGAGAGAGAGAGAGAGAGAGAGAGGGGGGGGGCTGCAATGGTAGGAGAGAGAAAGGGGCTGCAATAGTGAGAGAGAGAGAAAGCGGCTGCAATGGTGAGATATATTGGGGCTGCAGTGGTGAGAGAGTGGGGCTGCAGTGGTGAGACAGAGAGAAAGGGGCTGCAATAGTGAGAGAGAGAGAGAGAGAGAGAGAGAGAGAGAGAGAGAGGGGCTGCAATAGTGAGAGAGAGAGGTGCTGCAATAGTGAGAGAGAGAGAGGTGCTGCAATAGTGAGAGAGAGGAGCTGCAATAGAAAGAGAGAGGGACTGCAATGGTTGGAGGGAGAGAGGAGCTGCAATAGAGAGAGAGAGAGAGAGAGAGAGAGAGAGAGGGGGGGGCTGCAATGGTGGAAGAGAGAGGGGATGCAATAGTGAGAGAGAGGAGCTGCAATAGAGAGAGAGAGGGGCTACAATTGTGTGTGTGTGTGTGTGTGTGTGTGAGAGAGAGAGAGAGAGAGAGAGAGAGAGAGAGAGAGAGAAAGGGGCTGCAATGATGAGAGATAGAGGGGCTGCAGTGGTGAGAGAGAGAGGGGCTGCAGTGATGAGACATAGAGAAAGGGGCTGCAATAGTGAGAGAGAGAGAGAGAGAGAGAGGGGGGGGCTGCAATGGTGAGAGAGAGAAGTGCTGCTATAGTGTGTGAGAGAGGGGGGGCTGCAATGGTGGGAGAGAGAGAGGGGCTGCAATAGTGGTTGAGAGGGGAGCTGAAATAGTAAGAGAGAGAGAGAGAGAGAGGGCTGCAATGGTGAGAGAAAGGGGCTGCAATAGTGAGAGAGAGAGAGAGAGAGGGGGGCTGCAGTGATGGGAGAGAGAGGGGGCTGCAATGGTGGGAGGGAGAGAGAGATGGGCTGCAATGGTGGGAGAAATGGGGGCTGCAATGGTGGGAGAGAGAGGGGGCTGAAATGGTGAGAGAGAGAGAGAGAGAGAGAGAGAGGGGGGGGGCTGCAATGGTAGGAGAGAGAGAGGGCTGCAATGGTGGGAGGAAGAGAGGGGGCTGCAATGGTGGGAGGGAGAGAGAGATGGGCTGCAATGGTGGGAGAGATGGGGGCTGCAATGGTGGGAGAGAGAAGGGGCTGAAATGGTGAGAGAGAGAGAGAGAGAGAGAGAGAGAGAGAGAGAGAGAGAGTGAGAGGGGGCTGCAATGGTGGGAGGAAGAGAGGGGGCTGCAATGGTGGGAGGAAGAGAGGGGGCTGCAATGGTGGGAGGAAGAGAGGGGCTGCAATGGTGGGAGAGAGAGGGGGGCTGCAATGGTGGGAGAGAGAGAGGGGGCTGCAATGATGGGAGAGAGAGAGGGAGCTGCAATGGTGTGGGAGAGGGGGCATGCAATGGTGGGAGAGAGAGGGGGCTGCAATGATGGGGTGGGGGGAGAGAGACGGGGGCTGCAATGGTGGGGGGAGAGAGAGAGGGGGGCTGAAATGATGGGGGAGAGAGAGAGAGAGGGAGGGCTGCAATGGTGGGGGAGAGAGGTGGGCTGCAATGGTGGGGGAGAGAGAGGGGGCTGCAATGGTGGGGGAAAGAGACAGGGAGCTGCAATGGTGGGGAAGAGAGAGAGAGGGGGGACTGCAATGGTGGAAGGGAGAGAGGGGGGCTGGAATGGTGGGGGGGAGAGAGAGAGGGGGCTGCAATGGTGGGAGTGAGAAAAAGGGTGGCTGCAATGGTGGGGGAGAGAGGGGTGGCTGCAATGGTGGGGGGAGATAGAGAAGGGGAGCTGCAATGGTGGGGGAGAGAGGGGGGCTGCAATGGTGAAGGGGAGAGAGAGGGGGCTGCAATGGTGGGAGGGGGAGAGAGGGGGGGCTGCAATGGTGGGAGGGAGAGAGAGAGGGGGGGCTGCAATGGTGGGGGAGAGAGAGAGGGGGCTGCAATGGTGGGGGATAAGAGAGAGAGGGGGGCTGCAATGGTGGGGGAGAGAGAGGGGGAGCTGCAATGGTGGGGGAGAGAGGGGGGCTGCAATGGTGGAGGGGAGAGAGAGGGGGCTGCAATGGTGGAGGGGAGAGAGAGGGGGCTGCAATGGTGGGAGGGAGAGAGAGGGGGGCTGCAATGGTGGGTGAGAGAGAGAGAGGGGGGGCTGCAATGGTGGGAGGAGAGAGAGGGGGAGCTGCAATGGTGGGGGAGAGAGGGGGGCTGCAATGGTGGAAGGGAGAGAGAGGGGGCTGCAATGGTGGGAGGGAGAGAGAGAGAGAGGGGGGCTGCAATGGTGGGAGGGAGAGAGAGAGAGAGGGGGGCTGCAATGGTGGGGGGGATAGAGAGAGAGGGGGGCTGCAATGGTGGGAGGAAGAGAGAGAGAAAGGGGGGCTGCAATGGTGGGGGGGGAGAGAGAGGGGGGGCTTTATCCAGACTGGCCCACTTTGACAGGTCTCTCCCATGGCGGCCGGACAACTCCCGCACCCCCCCGGCCACCCAAGCCCCCTCTCCCCCTTCACTAGCCACTAGCCGTTCTACTTTATTAGAGTAGAACGGCTGGTACTGGTTCTCTTATAGGAAGTACCAGTGGGGAAGCTAGACATTATTTCACCCGGGGCAAAGAATCAGTTTGGTGCCCCCCCCCCCCCTTATGGGACAAGATTAGGCAGAAGTGAGAAACTCCCAGGCCATAGCTTTTGAGTCAGCTGTCTGCCCCCTCCCCCATGCTCCTCTGGTCCTACCCCTGCTTTTTTGTCCCCCCAGGTGAGCTCTGTGGGGAGGGAGCGGAGGTGAGCGCTGCGGAAAGGAAGAGACAGTGGAGCGGAGGGGGGCGGCGGTCCGCTGTCACTGAAGCCGGCCCACTGAGCCATCGGCCCACCGGGAAACTCCCTGTAGTCCCAATAGCCAGTCCATCCCTGGCTGCAATGGTGGGGGGAGAGAGAGAGGGGGGCTGCAATGGTGGGGGGGAGAGAGAGAGGGGGCTGCAATGGTGGGGGGAGAGAGAGAAAGAGAGAGGGGGGCTGCAATGGTGGGGGGAGAGGGAAGGGGGGCTGCAATGGTGGGGGGGGAGAGAGAGGGGGGCTGCAATGGTGGGAGGGAGAGAGAGAGGGGGGCTGCAATGGTGGGAGAGAGAGAGAAAGAGAGAGAGGGGGTGTCAATGGTGGGGGATAAGAGAGAGAGAGAGGGGGATGCAATGGTGGGGGAGAGAGAGGGGGCTGCAATGGTGGGGGAGAGAGAGAGGGGGGGCTGCAATGGTGGGGGGAGAGAGAGAGGGGGGCTGCAATGCTGGGGGGGAGAGAGAGGGGGGGCTGCAATGGTGGGGGAGAGAGAGGGGGGCTGCAATGGTGGGGGGAGAGAGGGGGGCTGCAATGGTAGGGGGAGAGAGAGAGAGGGGGGGCTGCAATGGTGGGGGAGAGAGAGGGGGCTGCAATGGTGGGGGGAGAGAGAGGGGCTGCAATGGTGGGAGGGAGAGAGAGAGAGAGAGAGGGGGGGCTGCAATGGTGGGGGGAGAGAGAGAGGGGGCTGCAATGGTGGGGGGAGAGAGAGGGGGGCTGCAATGGTGGGGGGAGAGAGAGAGGGGGGGCTGCAATGGTAGGGGGAAAGAGAGAGGGGGGCTGCAATGGTGGGGGAGAGAGAGGGGGGCTGCAATGGTGGGGTGGGGGAGAGAGAGGAGGCTGCAATGGTGGGGGGAGAGAGAGGGGGCTGCAATGGTGGGGGGAGAGAGAGACGGGGGGCTGCAATGGTGGGAGAGAGAGAGAAAGAGAGAGAGGGGGTGGCAATGGTGGGGGGAGAGAGAGAGAAAGAGAGAGAGAGAGGGGGGGGCTGCAATGGTGGGGGGAGAGAGAGGGGGCTGCAATGGTGGGGGAGAGAGAGGGGGGCTGCAATGGTGGGGGAGCGAGAGAGAAAGAGAGAGGGGGGGCTGCAATGGTGGGGGGAGAGAGAGGGGGCTGCAATGGTGGGGGAGAGAGAGGGGGGCTGCAATGGTGGGGGAGCGAGAGGGGGCTGCAATGGTGGGGAAAGAGAGGGGTCTGCAATGGTGGGGGGAGAGAGAGAGAGAGAGGGGGGCTGCAATGGTGGGAAAGAGAAAGAGATTAAAATGCTCTGCAGACCATTTACCGGCAAACAAAATAATTAGTTTGCTTTGAGAGAGAGAGAGATGCACCTTGCAATGATGAGAGTCTGAGAGAGATTATCCACTTCCCGCCCGGTCAATAGGAAATAGACGTCCGGGAAGTGGTTACCAAATCCTGACAGGACGTTCACGAACGTCCTGCAGGATAATGCCTAGCGCGCGCCCGCGGGGGGGGCGCAGCGCGGTGATCGGGGACGGCGTGTGTCCCTCGGACACAGCGCTTCCCTGATCACGGTAAACAGCCAATTTCATTGGCTGTTTACCACGTGATCGGCTGTGTCAAAGACACAGCCAATCACATGTCAAAACAAACTCGGCGGCGCGCTCCGTGCGCGCCGCCAGAGGCTTGCAGAGCGGGGATCGGGGAAGGCGCGTGTCCCATGGACACAGCGCTTCCCCGATCAGGGTAAACAGCCAATGAAATTGGCTGTTTACCACGTGACCGGCTGTGTCCAATCACAGACGGTCAGAAATGTAAACAAACAGGGCAGTTAGTACCTGATCTCTGATCTCTCCTCACACACTGATTTGTGAGGAGCGAGCAGGGATCAGTAAGTGAGATCAGTGTAGTTTGTTACTGTAATTTGTGCACAACACAGCCCCCCCTCCCCCCCACCAATAAAGAGGACCTGACACAGCCCACCTGTCAATCAGCCCACCTGTCAATCAGCCCACCTGTCAATCAGCCAATCTGTCAATCAGCCAATCTGTCAATCAGCGGTACCACCGCCATCAGTACCACCACCACCCGTACCACCATCGGTACCGCCGCCACCCATACTGCCACCACCCGTACCGCTGCCACCCTTACCACCATCTGTACCGCTGCCACCCGTACCGCCATCGGTACCGCCGCCACCTGTACCGCCGCCACCCGTACCACCACCACCTGTACCGCCACCACCACCCCTACCACCGCCATCGGTACCACCATCCGTACCACCGCCATCAGTACCACCACCACCCGTACCACCGCCATCGGTACCACCACACATTCCTGCCACTAATACCTCCATCGATACCGCCACACAGGCTACCAGTACCGCCATCTGTACCACCACCACCCGTACCAACACCACCACCCATACCACCGACATCGGTACCACCACCCATACCGCCATCGGTACCACCACCCGTGCCACCACCCATACCGCCAACGGTATCACCACCACCACCCAAACCGCCATCGGTACCACCAGTACCGCCATCGGTACCACCACCACCCGTACCGCCATCGGTACCACCAACACCCGTACCGCCATCGGTACCACCACCACCCGTACCACCATCGGTACCACCACCACCACCCATACCTGCCACTAATACCTTTATCGGTACCACCACACAGGCCACCAGCAGTACTATTACGCAGGCCCAACAATAAGTACTGCCATACTGCCATAATGTCCAAATGGCATTACACAACCGAGGAGGCATTTGCCATTATTTCAACCATGTCGGATAACAGCGAGGAGCTCCCATTATCCGATTCTGATTCGAAATACGAGCCAGTGGAGGATAGTGGCTTAGAGTCAGAGTATGAGTCCCCGGAAGAAACCGTCCCTCCCAAAAGAATGCGATCGGGACCAAGTTCAGGACCAAGTTCAGGACCAAGTTCAGGACCAAGATCAGGACCAAGATCAGGACCAAGATCAGGACCAAGATCCGCAGATCTGCCCAGCACCAGCAGCGCCATACCCCAGGAAGAGGAGCCCAGTACAAATAATGGAAAAACACGCCCAACTTGAAGAATCCTGCCCCAGTCCTACCTTCCCGATGCCCTGGCAAACCCCTTATGGTTGCCTGCCAACTCAGGATCCGCTATCATCCCCCCTTTCACCGCACAGCCAGGTGTGCAGCCCGACACTACGGATTTTTCTCAATTTGATTATTTTTGTTTATTTTTCCCAGAAGATTTTATGCAGAATATAGTGGATCAAACCAATATATATGCATCCCAATTTATTGCCGCCAACCCCAATTCTTCCTACGCCCGCATGTTCCAGTGGCGGCGTCTAACAATGGAAGAATTTAAAATGTTTTTGGGCCTTATGTTCAATATGGGGCTTACAAAGAAGAATGAAGGCCATTCATATTGGTCTACACGCCCCATCGAACACATGCCTATATTTTCCGCTGTCATGTCCAGGACAAGATACGACATGATAATGCGTTTTCTCCACTTTAATGACAATTCACAGTGCCCTCCCCGAGATCATCCCCACTACGATAAATTATACAAAATACGCCCCCTAATCAATGCCTTTTCCCAGAGATTTGCAGAAGTTTTCATCCCAGACCAAAACATTTGTGTGGACGAGTCCCTCATCCATTTCACTGGCCGACTGCACTTCAAGCAGTACATCCCAAACAAGAGAGCCAGGTATGGGTTAAAATTAAATAAATTATGCGATCGAGCCACTGGATATGTGTTCACATTCAGGATCTACGAAGGCAAAGACTCCCAGCTCCAGCCCCGTGATTGCCCCACATATATTGGAACCAGTGGGAAAATTGTCTGGGAGTTGGCATACCCCCTGTTCGGAAAAGGCTACCATTTATATGTTGATAATTATTAAACCAGCCTGCCCCTTTTTCGTCACCTTTACAGCAAGCAAACCCCGGCCTGCGGTTCCTTAAAAAAAAAACGGAAGGGATTCCCACATAATTTGTTGACCAAAAATTTGAAAACTGGAGAATCGTCATTCATGAGGAACGAGGAGGTGTTGGCCATGAAGTGGAGGGACAAGAAAGATGTCCACATCCTCTCTACCATCCACAATGACACCATGGTGGAGATCCAAAGACGACACGGCCCTATTACAAAGCCCGAATGTGTTCACGACTACAATTTGTACATGGGTGGGGTGGATTTAAATGACCAGATGCTACAGCCCTACTTATCAACAAGAAAGTCCTATTTTTGGCACAAAAAAGTTGCGTTTCACTTGTTTCACATGGCCCTTTATAATTCGTTTGTCTGCTACCAAAAAGCCAATCAGCCAACTCAAAACCCACAAATCTCCTACCTCAGATATATCAAGGATATCATTGAAGCTCTCATTTATCAACAAGATCCCGTCCCAGGAAGCATTCGCTCTGATTGTGTGAGTCGTCTTCACGAGCGACACTTTCCCTTTAGCATCCCCCCCACAGAATCTGGAAGAAAACCCCCAAAAAAATGCTGTGTATGCAGCAGAGCAGGAGTAAGAAGAGACACCACCTGTTACTGTCCTGATTGTCCCTCCCAACCTGGCCTGTGCCTGGGACAGTGCTTCAAAAAGTATCATACATCCATCCAATATTAGTTCCCCTTATTATTAACAGACTGCCATTTCCCCATTTGCCTGCCACATTGTAACTACCTTCCATGTTAATTAACTGACCCTGGCCTGTTTACCGACGATGTCTTTGCTGATTTAAACCACGTTTCTGACCTCCACGTGTACCAACCTCAGCCTGTTTACCGACGATGTCTTTGCTTGCCGATTTAAACCACGTTTCTGACTTCCACGTGTACCGACCTTGGCCTGTTAATCTACCACGTTTTTGATGGAATGCAGGTCCATATAGGTGGCACAGTGGCCAAGTGGTAAGGCGTTGGTCTCGTAACCCAAAGATCATGGGTTCAATCCCCATCTGTGCCTGGTTCTGTAATGTAATAAACATTTGTGATAATTTAGTGAACCACATAAACATCACTTATGGTGTAGACGACCTGTATGGAAATAACTTCACAGATACAGGGACATTCTCTGTGTGATACTTGTGTGTCTATAACCCCTCCCCCCTACATTTCTTATCTATTCCAGTAATAGAATATTATGTGTGGAATCACACAATAGATGGAAAATTCACATTCTATTGTCATATATACAAATACCAAATACAACTTGTGACATACAACCACCTCACCTATAGAGGGCGCAGTGGCCAAGTGGCCAAGTGGTAAGGCGTTGGTCTCGTAAACCAAAGATCATGGGTTCAATCCCCATCTGTGCCTCTTTCTTTAAACCCAACCTAATCTACTGAGTGCTATAAACAGTGGCGGTGCATCCATAAAGGGCGCCGGAGCACCGGCCCCTCTCGCTCTTGCACTGCCACTCATTACAATACATAGATTCATGCATTGCATGAATCTATGTATTGTTGCCGCTGCCACCTATTCAGATGGCCGGCCGGGTGGAATGAGCGCCGGCCAGCGGCTCTGATAGGCTTTCCGAATACAGCCAGGGCCATCTTTAATATGGTTTGGGCCCTGGCAAACATTTTTTTTGGGCCCCCCTCCAGCTTATTTTGGGCCTGGCTGGTTCACATGTATGTGTTTTGGGGCCCTCATTTGTGCAGGCACAGCAGCCCATTGATTTGAATGGGCTGCCGTGCCTTCGTTTCCTGCAGAAAAAAGGTGCATTCAACATTTTAAAAATACAGTTGCCTTGAAATCCATTCTGCTTTTGCACCATGCTACTTACCTGCAGTTCTTGCACACACAAACGCACTGTGTTTTTAAAAGCGTGACCTAAACGTCTAAAAATGCAGCAAGTTTGACAGTGCGGGAACTGCAGATAAGTCACAGCAGACAGCAGAATGGATAGACAGTGCTGTATTTCAGTGCTTGATGGGCATAGGCGTGCCGTGTGCGCAGCCTATTACATGAGACATGCGCTTTTCTTTGCAGGAAACGCAGGCGCATTCAAATGAATAGGCTGCTGTGCCTGCGCAAATGTGGGCCGCCAAAACACATACATGTGAACCAGCCAGGCCTAAAATAAGCCCATCAAGCAGTTAAATACAGACAGTAATGCCATGTGCTCTGAGGCCTTACTCAGCCTGGACTGCAGGTGTGGTCTGTGATTTAAAGAGTTCCTCTATTTTACACATGGCATGGCATGGGGTCCCATGGTGCTAAAGCAGAATGGACAGACAGTGCTGTGACCCCATGCCATGCCATGTGTAAAATAGAGGAACTTTTTAAAACACTGACCAGACCTGCAGTGAATCATCAAATATTATAAAGACTTTTGTGCACACTCTACAGAAAACTTCTATTTACAATATAGATTAGCAAACAGTGACAGACCTTGAGGAGCAGAACATGAAGAAGTCAGCCTCGGGAAGAGCAAACTGGGGATGTTATAAAATCACATTCTAATTCACTTTTATATACAAGCAGCACCCAGTGGCAGGAAGGGAGAAGTGCGCGTCTAAAGGGAAGCCAGGGGTGCTGTACATTTTAAAACACTGGGAAGGGAAGCAGTACTGTCACTGGCTGCGTGCCGCTGATGATTTTCAGCCTGATTTGTGGGCAGCACAGGGGCTTAACGGGTGGCAGGGCCGCCATCAGGAATTATAGTGCCCCTTACACAGCTTCAGTCATGGGCCCCTTGGAGCAGAGAACTGGGGGCGGGGTGCTGCCGCCGGCTGCCGCGAATTTAGAAGCGGGGGGCCCTTTACAAAAAAAAAAAGAAATAAAGAAAAATATATATAAAAAAAGGGGTGTAGCCATCTGGGGCCCTGGGGACCTCTGGGCCCTTTAATAAAAAAGAAAAAAAGAAATAAAAAAAATATATAAAATATATATATATTTTTTTTTAAAAAAGGGGATTGCCATCTGGGGCCCTGGGGACCTCTGGGCCCTTTAATATTTTTTTTTTATAAAAATAAATTACAAAAAAAGGGGGGGGGGTTGCCATCCGGGACTTCTGGGCCCTTTAATAAAAAATAAAAGAAAAAAATATATATATAAAAAAGAAACATTTATAAAAAAAAAAGGGGGGGGTTGCCACCCAGGACCCTGGGGACGACCTCTGGGCCCTTTAATAAAAAAATAAAATAAAAAGAAATAAACATTTATAAAAAAATTTAAAAGGGTGTTTGCCACATGGGGCCCTGGGGACTCTGAGCCCTTTAATAAAAAAAAATATATATATATATATATATATATAAAAAAAAAAAGAAAAAAAAATACTATAATTTTTTATTTTATTTTTTTTTATAAAAAAAGGGGGCCCTGGGGACCTCTGGGTTCTTTAATAATAATAATAATAACATATATATATATATATATATATATATATATATATATAAAATAAAAGAAATAAAGAAATTTATAAAAAAAAAAGGGGGGTTGTCATCCAGGGCCCTGGGGAACTACGGGCCCCTGGGGACCTCCAGACCTCTAAAAAAAAAATTGGCCCTTTAATAAAAAATTAAATAAAAATATATTAAAAAATATATTTTTTTCATTTAAAAAGAAATAAAAAAAGGGGGTTGCCACCTGGGGCCCCTGGGGAACTCCAAAAACAGTGACAGGGCCCTGGGCAGCTGACCCTGTTTGCCCTATGGTAAAGACGGCCCTGAGTACAGCCCTCAGGCTGTATTCGGCTTCCAGATACTTATCTAAGGGACGTACAGGGGGTGCGTTCTTTGGATAAGACTGACAGGCATCTCAGCCAATCAGGTTCACCAGATCTGGTAACCGGTAACCTGATTGGCTGAAGCATCATCGAGGGCAGCAGAGGACATCGAGGGATGTGGAAGGAGGGTGGCCGACCCCAGAAAGGTAAGTGCCGGGGGGGGCATTTTACAGGGCATGGCGGCGACAATGGGCACAGTGGCATCAATTGGCACAGTGGCACAGTAGCGACAATGGGGAGCAGGTGTGTTAAATTTGGTGTTATCGCTCTCACTCTCTCATACTGGTCACAGAAGTTCAACATGGCTCCTCATGGCTCTCTCTGAGGATCTGGAAAAAAGACTTGTTACTGAATATGAAGAAGACCTAGGCTATAATGACCAAATATAACTTGTGTGCTTTCTTAGAGCTTAAACATAAAACCACTTGTCCTGTAGAGGGCGCAGTGGCCAAGTGGTAAGGCGTTGGTCTCGTAAACCAAAGATCATGGGTTCGATCCCCATCTGTGCCTCATTATTTAAACCCAACCTATTCTACTGAGTGCTATAAACATTTGTGGTGAAAATGACCTGTGGAAGCTCAGCTTCTTTCTACATGAATTATGACACAACAGTGTAAAATTGGTCAGCAATAGGACAATTATACCGAGCAAGACTAGTCCCCAATGTTCTGGAGAGAAAGAGCATAGGCTGGGGCTTTACTACAAGAATTAGGCTACAGCAGTGTGAAGCCTCGTACACACGATCAGATTACCAACGGACAAATCTGTGGAATTTTGTGCGAAGGGCGTTGGTCGTGAACTTGTTTTGCATACAGACGGAAAAACTTTGTTGGCCAACATACAAGAAACTATGTGGTTTTTCAGCTCTTTAGCGTCACCCTTTGGGCAACTTATGCTAATGTTGTCTTATGGTTAGCATTGGTTTGGAGCATGTGTGTTTGTACTTTGGAGTTTTGTCCGATGGAGTTGTGTACACACGCTCGGACTTGTGTACACACGCTTGTTGTCATTAATGTGGCAACAAAAGTGAGTACACCCCTAAGTGAAATTGTCCAAATTGGGCCCAATTAGCCATTTTCTCTCACCGGTGTCATGTGGCTCTTTAGTGTTACAAGGTCTCAGGTGTGAATGGGGAGCAGGTGTGTTAAATTTGGTGTTATCGCTCTCACTCTCTCATACTGGTCACTGGAAGTTCAACATGGAACCTCATGGCAAAGATCTCTCTGAGGATCTGGAAAAAAAGACTTGTTGCTCAACATGAAGATGATCTAGGCCATGGGTCTTCAAACTATGGCCCTCCAGTTGTTCAGGAACTACAATTCCCATCATGCCTAGTCATTTCTGTGAATAGCAGTGTGTTACAATGCCTCATGGGATGTGTAGTTTTACAACAGCTGGATTGCCGTAGTTTGAGGATCCCTGATCTAGGCTATAATGACCAAATATAACTTGTGTGCTTTCTTAGAGCTTAAACATAAAACCACTTGTCCTGTAGAGGGCGCTGTGGCCAAGTGGTAAGGCGTTGGTCTCGTAAACCAAAGATCATGGGTTCAATCCCCATCTGTGCCTCATTCTTTAAACCCAACCTAATCTACTGAGTGCTATAAACAGTGGCGGTGCATCCATAGAGGGCGCCGGAGTGCTCCCCCCCTCTTGCTCTCGCACCGCCACTGATTACAATACATAGATTCATGCATTGCATCTTAGCCAGTGGCAAGGCTTTGGTCTCATAAATTAATAGATCATGGGTTCAATTCCCATCTGTGCATTATTCTCCTAATAGTCTATCTATAGATGGCACTGTACTTCTAAATAAAAAAAAAAATAGTGGTGATATTTGATGCAAATTTAACCCATGTACAAAATGTTGTCAGGACATCTTTTTTCCATGTAAAGCCATCTAACCAATAGGTGGCGCAGTGGCCAAGTGGTAAGGCGCTGGTCTTGTAAACCAAAGATCATGGGTTCGATCCCCATCTGTGCCTCTTTATTTAAACCCAACCTATTCTGCTGAGTGCTATAAACATTTGTGGTGAAGATGACCTGTGGAAGCTCAGCTTCTTTCTGCATGAATTATGAGACAACAGATGACACAACAGTGTAAAATTGGTCAGCAATAGGACAATTATACTGAGCAAGACTGGTCCCCAATGTACTGGAGAGAAAGAGGCTTTACTACAAGAATTAGGCGATCTGGAAAAATGTATTTTTGCTCCACATGAAGAAGACCTAGGCTATAAAGACCAAATATAACTTGTGTGCTTTCTTAGAGCTCAAACATAAAGATACTTGACTTGTAGAGGGCGCAGTGGCCAAGTGGTAAGGCGTTGGTCTTGTAAACCAAAGATCATGGGTTCGATCCCCATCTGTGCCTGGTTCTGTAATGTAATAAACATTTGTGATAATTTAGTGAACCACATAAACATCATTTATGGTGAAGACGACCTGTTAGGGCTCTTTCACACGTCCGTTCCGTTCGTCCGTTAACGGACCGCAATGCTTCCCTATGGGTTAACGTCCGTTAGCATCCGTCTGCGTTAAGTTTAATTTTTTTGGATGGAAGAAAACCCTATTTTTCTTCCGTCAAAAAAACGTAACGGACGAAAAACGGATGATCCGTTTACCATCCGATCCGCTAACGCCGTGTGCGGCATTTGGTATGAATCCTGAGGGGGAAGTCCCCGCCGGATTTTAAATAAAAATCCGGCATGGGTTCCCCCCTCGGGAGCATACCGGGCCCTTAGGTCTGGTATGGGTTGTAAGGAGACCCCCCCTACGCCGAAAAAACGGCGTAGGGGGTCCCCCTACAATCCATACCAGACCCGTATCCAAAGCACGCTACCCGGCCGGCCAGGAAAGGAGTGGGGACAAGCGAGCGCTCCCCCCGTCTGAGCCGTACCGGGCTGCATGCCCTCAACATGGGGGGGTTGGGTGCTCTGGGGCAGGGGGGCACACTGAGGTCAACCCACCCCAGAGCACCCTGTCCCCATGTTGATGAGGACAGGGCCCCTTCCCGACAACCCTGGCCGTTGGTTGTCGGGGTATGCGGGCAGGAGGCTTATCGGAATCTGGGAGCCCCCTTTAATAAGGGGGCCCCCAGATACCAGCCCCCCACCCTAAGTGAATGGATATGGGGTACATCGTACCCCTACCCATTCACCTGGAGGCAAAAAGTTAAAGTTAATAAACACGACACAAGGGTTTTTAAAATAATTTATTAGTCTGCTCCGGAGGCCCCCCCTGTCTTCTTTATTAGCTCTTTCACCAGGGGGGGGGCTTCTTCTTTGACGTCTTCGGGTGGGGGCCGCTCTTCTTCGTCGCCGTCTGGTTCTCTTCCACCGCCGGGGGGGTCGCTTTTATAAAAGCGCCCCCCCGGCGGGTTTCCTCCGACGTCTTCGGCGGGGGGTGGTGTGCTTCTTCTTCCGCTATCCGGGGGTCTTCTCCGCTCTCCGGGGGTCTTCTTCTATGTTTGCCGCTCTCCGCTGTTGACTCGGCGCACCCCGGTTCTTCCTCCCGCTGTCCGGTGCCTTCTGCTTCAGCGCTGAACGTCTTCTTCTTCCGTGCTGTGACGTCTTCTTCTTCTTCCGGGCTGTGACGTCTTCTTCTTCTCTTCTCCCGATGTTGACACATCGCCTCTTCTCGCTGCAATGACGGGTGCGCGGCTTGCATCTTACTTATATAGGCCTCACAGTCCCATCATGCTCCGGTACCTACCCACGTAGGTATCACATGGGTAGGTACGGAGCATGATGGGACTGTGAGGCCTATATAAGTAAGATGCAAGCCGCACCCGTCATTGCAGCGAGAAGAGGCGATGTGTCAACATCGGGAGAAGAAGAAGACGACGTCACAGCCCGGAAGAAGAAGACGTCACAGCACGGAAGAAGAAGAAGATGAAGACGTTCAGCGCTGAAGGAGAAGGCACCGGACAGCGGGAGGAAGAACCGGGGTGCGCCGAGTCAACAGCGGAGAGCGGCGAACATAGCAGAAGACCCCCGGAGAGTGGAGAAGACCCCCCGGATAGCGGAGAAGACCCCCCCGGATAGCGGAAGAAGAAGCCCCCCCTGAGAAGCACACCACCCCCCGCCGAAGACGTCGGAGGAAACCCGCCGGGGGGTGGGCGCTTTTATAAAAGCAACCGCCCCCCCTGGCGGTGGAAGAGAACCAGATGGCGGCGAAGAAGAGCGGCCCCCACCCGAAGACGTCAAAGAAGAAGCCCCCCCTGGTGAAAAGAGCTAAAGAAGACAGGGGGCGGCCTCCGGAGAGGCCGCCCCCTGTCAACAATAAAAAATTGTTTATAGAAAAAACAAGGGGGGGGGGGCCTGGGGAACAAAAATATATATAAAAAACAAAAAATATTTTTATAAAAAAAGGGGGGTTGTCCCTGGGCCCTTTAATAATAAAAAAAAATATATATAAAAAAATAAATGCAATTTTATAAAAAAAGGGGGGGGGGGTTGCCATCCGGGGGCCCTGGGGACCCCTGGGACCTTTAAAAAAATATATATATAAATATATATATCTGATCTTCTGTGTGTCCCCCCCTCCCCTTCTCCCTTACTCCCCTACACTTGATGGAAGGCAGACTCATATAGGTGGCACAGTGGCCAAGTGGTAAGGCGTTGGTCTCGTAAACCAAAGATCATGGGTTCAATCCCCATCTGTGCCTGTTTCTGTAATGTAATAAACATTTGTGATGATTTAATGAACCACATAAACATCATTTATGGTGAAGACGACCTGTATGGAAATAATTTCACAGATACAGGGGCATCCTCTGTGTGATACTTGTGTGTCTATAACCCCTCCCCCCCTACATTTCTTATCTATTCCAGTAATAGAATATTACTAAATATCACACATGGAATCACACAATAGATGGAATAATCACATAGAATTGTCATATATACAAATACCAAATACAACTTGTGACATACAACCCCCTCACCTGTAGAGGGCGCAGTGGCCAAGTGGTAAGGCGTTGGTCTTGTAAACCAAAGATCATGGGTTCGATCCCCATCTATGCCTGGCTCTCTAATCCCAATGTACTGAGTATTATAAACATTTGTGATTAGTGAGTGGACCACATTACCATGCCTTGTGTCTCTGATGACATGAATTTCCTCCAATTGTGAGGAAATAAGTTCACACTGAACTACAAAGATTTTGCGTCCTGAACACCTCTGGGTGTGTCTTAGAGACTTGTGACTGTTAATCATGAAAATAACCTGTAATGTAACTTATCGTTTTTGCGATTTCTTTTTATACGGCGGTGGCTGGTGCTAAACTTTGGGGGGGGAGGGCGGCAAACACACCCCCCCAGATCGCGGCACCGCGGATTCCTCGGCTTTTCCTCCCAGCCATCCCGATCCACCTCCTGTCCTGATTGGCTGGGAGAAGAAGCCGGAAGAAAATAGCAAATAATCATTCGCTAGTGTCACAAGTGGGTGGGTTCTGCGCCGCGAGCCTAACCTACCTAACCTACCCATTCACCTGGAGGCAAAAAGTTAAAGTTAATAAACACGACACAAGGGTTTTTAAAATAATTTATTAGTCTGCTCCGGAGGCCCCCCCTGTCTTCTTTATTAGCTCTTTCACCAGGGGGGGGGCTTCTTCTTTGACGTCTTCGGGTGGGGGCCGCTCTTCTTCGTCGCCGTCTGGTTCTCTTCCACCGCCGGGGGGGTCGCTTTTATAAAAGCGCCCCCCCGGCGGGTTTCCTCCGACGTCTTCGGCGGGGGGTGGTGTGCTTCTTCTTCCGCTATCCGGGGGTCTTCTCCGCTCTCCGGGGGTCTTCTTCTATGTTTGCCGCTCTCCGCTGTTGACTCGGCGCACCCCGGTTCTTCCTCCCGCTGTCCGGTGCCTTCTGCTTCAGCGCTGAACGTCTTCTTCTTCCGTGCTGTGACGTCTTCTTCTTCTTCCGGGCTGTGACGTCTTCTTCTTCTCTTCTCCCGATGTTGACACATCGCCTCTTCTCGCTGCAATGACGGGTGCGCGGCTTGCATCTTACTTATATAGGCCTCACAGTCCCATCATGCTCCGGTACCTACCCACGTAGGTATCACATGGGTAGGTACGGAGCATGATGGGACTGTGAGGCCTATATAAGTAAGATGCAAGCCGCACCCGTCATTGCAGCGAGAAGAGGCGATGTGTCAACATCGGGAGAAGAAGAAGACGACGTCACAGCCCGGAAGAAGAAGACGTCACAGCACGGAAGAAGAAGAAGATGAAGACGTTCAGCGCTGAAGGAGAAGGCACCGGACAGCGGGAGGAAGAACCGGGGTGCGCCGAGTCAACAGCGGAGAGCGGCGAACATAGCAGAAGACCCCCGGAGAGTGGAGAAGACCCCCCGGATAGTGGAGAAGACCCCCCCGGATAGCGGAAGAAGAAGCCCCCCCTGAGAAGCACACCACCCCCCGCCGAAGACGTCGGAGGAAACCCGCCGGGGGGGCGCTTTTATAAAAGCGACCCCCCCGGCGGTGGAAGAGAACCAGACGGCGACGAAGAAGAGCGGCCCCCACCCGAAGACGTCAAAGAAGAAGCCCCCCCCTGGTGAAAAGAGCTAAAGAAGACAGGGGGCGGCCTCCGGAGAGGCCGCCCCCTGTCAACAATAAAAAATTGTTTATAGAAAAAACAAGGGGGGGGGGGGCCTGGGGAACAAAAATATATATAAAAAACAAAAAATATTTTTATAAAAAAAGGGGGGTTGTCCCTGGGCCCTTTAATAATAAAAAAAAATATATATAAAAAAATAAATGCAATTTTATAAAAAAAGGGGGGGGGGTTGCCATCCGGGGGCCCTGGGGACCCCTGGGACCTTTAAAAAAAAATATATATAAATATATATATCTGATCTTCTGTGTGTCCCCCCCTCCCCTTCTCCCTTACTCCCCTACACTTGATGGAAGGCAGACTCATATAGGTGGCACAGTGGCCAAGTGGTAAGGCGTTGGTCTCGTAAACCAAAGATCATGGGTTCAATCCCCATCTGTGCCTGTTTCTGTAATGTAATAAACATTTGTGATGATTTAATGAACCACATAAACATCATTTATGGTGAAGACGACCTGTATGGAAATAATTTCACAGATACAGGGGCATCCTCTGTGTGATACTTGTGTGTCTATAACCCCTCCCCCCCTACATTTCTTATCTATTCCAGTAATAGAATATTACTAAATATCACACATGGAATCACACAATAGATGGAATAATCACATAGAATTGTCATATATACAAATACCAAATACAACTTGTGACATACAACCCCCTCACCTGTAGAGGGCGCAGTGGCCAAGTGGTAAGGCGTTGGTCTTGTAAACCAAAGATCATGGGTTCGATCCCCATCTATGCCTGGCTCTCTAATCCCAATGTACTGAGTATTATAAACATTTGTGATTAGTGAGTGGACCACGTTACCATGCCTTGTGTCTCTGATGACATGAATTTCCTCCAATTGTGAGGAAATAAGTTCACACTGAACTACAAAGATTTTGCGTCCTGAACACCTCTGGGTGTGTCTTAGAGACTTGTGACTGTTAATCATGAAAATAACCTGTAATGTAACTTATCGTTTTTGCGATTTCTTTTTATACGGCGGTGGCTGGTGCTAAACTTTGGGGGGGGAGGGCGGCAAACACACCCCCCCAGATCGCGGCACCGCGGATTCCTCGGCTTTTCCTCCCAGCCATCCCGATCCACCTCCTGTCCTGATTGGCTCGTTATTCTGGGAAATGGAATGGGTCGTGCTTGTTGGATTGTGGAGTGTCGGATAAGCTGTCATGGGGCGATGGAATGGAATATCGTAAACAGTGGTGACCGTTACACAGGGACATCCTCTGTGTGATACTTGTGTGTCTATAACCCCCCCCCCTACATTTCTTATCTCTTATCTGGAAAAAAAGACTTGTTACTCAACATGAAGATGACTTAGGCCAGTGATGGCGAACCTTGGCACCCCAGATGTTTTAGAACTACATTTCCCATGATGCTCATGCAATCTGCAGTGTAGTGGAGCATTATGGGAAATGTAGTTCCAAAACATCTGGGGTGCCAAGGTTCGCCATCAATGACCTAGGCTATAATGATCAAATATAACTTGTGTGCTTTCTTAGAGATTAAACATAAACATTTTTGGCCAGTAGAGGGCGCAGTGGCCAAGTGGTAAGGCATTGGTCTCGTAAACCAAAGATCATGGTTTCAATCCCCATCTGTGCCTTTTTCTTTAAACCCAACCGAATCTACTGAGTGCTATAAACAGTGGCGGTGCGTCCATAGAGGGCGCCTCAGCGCCGCCCCCCCCCTTGCTCTCGCACCGCCACTGACTACAATACATAGATTCATGCATTGAATCTTAGCCAGTGGCTAAGTGGCAAGGCGTTGGTCTCATAAACCAAAGATCATGGGTTCCATCTGTGCCTCATTCTGCAATTCCCAACTGAGTTGATTAAGTGAAGCCATGTTTATTGGCACCCCCATCAATTATGAGTCCTGTCCTAATAGTCTATCTATAGATGGCAATGTACTTCTAGATTGAAAAAATCTAGTGGTGATATTTGATGCTAATTTAACCCATGTACAAAATGTTGTCAGGACATCTTTTTTCCACATAAAGCCAACTAACCAATACGTGGCGCAGTGGCCAAGTGGTAAGGCGTTGGTCTCGTAAACCAAAGATCATGGGTTCAATCCCCATCTGTGCCTGGTTCTCTAATCCCAATGTACTGAGTATTATAAACATTTGTGATAAGTGAGTGAATGAATGAATGAATGAAAAAACTTATATAGCGCGGCACATGCGAACTGAATCGCTTCTGGGCGCTTGATGTTTCGTGTCTCATGACATCAAAAGAGCAGAGTTTTGATCTGTCTTCTGAAAGTCAGGTGGTTTTCCTCCAACCGAATGCTGGTTGGTAAAGCGTTCCATAGTCTCGGACCTTGAAAAGCAAACCTTCTTTCTCCTTTGGACTTGTATTTGGTTTTTGGCACCTTGACCAGATTTTGGTCAGTGGATCGCAGAACGCGATTAGAATTGTGAGGTTCTATCTTGTCGCAAAGATATTGCGGCGCCTTCCCATGGATGCACTTATGTGTCAGGCAGAGTGTGAGTGGACCACATTACTGTGCCTTGTGTCTCTGATGACATGAATTTCTTCCAATTGTGAGGAAATAAGTTCACACTGAGCCACAAAGCTTTTGCATCCTGAACACCTCTGGGTGTGTCTTAGAGACTTGTGACTGTTAATCATGAAAATAACTTGTAATGTAACTTATCGTTTTTGCTATTTCTTTTTATACGGCGGCGGCTGGTGCTAAACTTTGGGGGGGGGTGGGGTGGCAAACACACCCCCCCCAGATCGCGGCACCGCAGATTCCTCGGCTTCTCCTCCCAGCCATCCCGATCCACCTCCTGTCCTGATTGGCTGGGAGAAGAGGCCGGAAGAAAATAGCAAATATTAATTCGCTAGTGTCACAAGTGGGTGGGTTCTGCGCCGCGAGCCTAACCATTTTATAGCCAATTAGAGCCTCGGAATCTAATCATGTGGCTTGGGAAAAAATTCTATGTGGTGGTGCAGTGGCCAAGTGGTAAGGCGTTGGTTTCGTAAACCAAAGATCATGGGTTCAATCCCCATCTGTGCCTCGTTCTGTAATCCCCAACTCAATTTAGTAAACATTTGTGATCATTTAGTGAACAGCGTAAACATCACTTATGGTGAAGACGACCTGTAAGGAAATAACTTCACAGATACAGGGACATCCTCTGTGTGATACTTGTGTGTCTATAACCCCTCCCCCCCTACATTTCTTATCTCTTCCAGTCACAGAATATTACTAAATATCACACATGGAATCAAGCAATAGATGGAATAATCACATTGTCAGATGTGCAAATACAACTTGTGACATACAACCAACTCACCTGTAGAGGGCGCAGTGGCCAAGTGGTAAGGCGTTGGTCTTGTAACCCAAAGATCATGGGTTCAATCCCCATCTGTGCCTTGTTTTCTAATTCCTAAGTGAGTTGATTAAGTGAAGCCATGTTTATTGGAACCTTCATCAATTATATGAGGGCAGTCCTAAGGCTGGGTTCACACTACTACACTACTTTCTTCCGACTTTGCTCTGCTACATCGGTCCTACATCCATCCTACTTTCATGAACAGGATACTACTTTGGTCCGACTTCAATGATATTCAATGGGCTGAAGTAGGACCAAAAGTAGTACAGGGAGCATTTTCAAAGTCGGACCGACTTGTGTAGGACCAGTTAAGACAGCTCTCATAGGGAACCATTGATTTTCACACGTCATGCTACATGAGGCTCCCAATGTAGGACCGTTTGTTGGACAAGTGTGAACCCAGCCTAAAGGTCTAACTATAGATGGCAATGTACAGTGGAACCTCGGATTACGAGCATAATCTATTCCAGGAGAATTCTCGTAATCCAAAGCACTCACATATCAAAGTGAGTTTCCCCATTGAAGTCAATGGAAACAAAAAATAACTTGTAACGCATTGACTTCAATGGTATGCAATACTGCATGCGGAGGGGGCATCGGAAATGGCTGTAAAGGCCCGAGGATAGTTCGGCTGACCGCAGGCCTTTCCTTACATTTCCGAATGGCGCCGTTCAGCTCCCCACCTCAGGCCAAACGTGGTACTGCACACCGCTTTGGCCTGAATACTGCTCGTTTTGTGAGACCACACTCGCAGACTGAGTTAGGATTTTAGGAAGTACAGCGCTCGTATTGCGAAAGGATCGTTAACCGTGTTACTCGCAATCCGAGGTCATGGAGACCTCTGGGCCTCTAACAATAAAAAAAAGGGGGGGTAGCCATCCTGGGCTCTTTAATAAAAAAAATGTTTATAGAAAAAAAGGGGGGTTGCCATCCGGGACATAAGAAACAAAATATATTTTTATAAAAAAAGGGGGAGTTGTCCCTGGGGACCTCTGGGCCCTTTAATAAAAAAAAATAAAATTTTATAAAAAAAGGGGGGGTTGCCATCTGGGGGCCCTTGGGACCTCTGGGACCTTTAAAAAAATAAACATATATCTATATATATATATATAAAATAAAAATTTATAAAAAAAAAAATCATCCCTTTACGCCACAAAATTGCCTTGTAGAGGGTGCAGTGGCCAAGTGGTAAGGCATTGGTCTCGTAATCCAAAGATCATGGGTTAAATCCCCACCTGTGCCTCATTCTATAATCCCCAACTAAGTGGAGGAAACATTTGTGATAAATTAGTGAAACACATAGACGACATGTATCTCCTCCAATTATAAAGAAATTATTTCACAGATCAGTGTAGTATCCATCTGTGTGTCTATAATCCCCCCTACATTTCTTATCTCTCCCAGTCACAGAATATTACTAAATATCACCAATAGATGAAGTGTTCACATTGTATTGTCAGATGTACAAATACGACTTGTGACATACAACCAACTCACCAGTAGAGGGCGCAGTGGCCAAGTGGTAAGGTGTTGTTCTCGTAAACCAAAGATCATGGATTTAATCCCCATCTGTGCCTCGTTCTCTAATTCCCAAATGAGTTAATTAAGTGAAGTCATGTTTATTGGAATCTTCATCAATTATATGAGGCCAGTCCTAAAGGTCTATCTATAGATGGCAATGTACAGGGGAACCTCGGATTACGAGTATAATCTATTCCAGGAGAATTCTCCTAATCCAAAGCACTCACATATCGAAGCGAGTTTCCCCATTGAAGTCAATAGAAACGAAAATAACTTGTTCCCCATTGACTTCAATGGTATGCAATACTGCATGCGGAGGGGGCGCCGGAAAGCATCGGAAATGGCCGGAAAGGCCAGAGAATAGTTCGGCTGACCTTGGAAAGACTCGCTTTCGGAGATTTGCTGAGGTCAGCCGAGCCGTCCTTGGGAATTTCCGAATGGCGCCGTTCGGCTCCCCGCCTCAGGCCAAACGTGGTACTGCACACCGCTTTGGCCTGAATACTGCTCGTTTTGTGAGACCACACTTGTAAACTGAGTTAGGATTTTAGGAAGTACAGCGCTCGTATTGCGAAAGGATCGTTAACCGCGTTACTCGCAATCCGAGGTTCCACTATACTTCTAAGGGGTGATATTTGATGCTAATTTAACCTTTCTTTGATCCACATGTACAAAATGTTGTCAGCACATCTTTTTTCCACTTAAGAAACATTACATTATGACAGGGTGACATATTACTCCCCTACTCCTCTTCTCCCCTACTCCTCTTCTCCCCTACTCCTCTTCTCCTCTTCTCCCCTACTCCTCTTCTCCCCTACTCCTCTTCTCCCCTACTCCTCTTCTCCCCTACTCCTCTACTCCTCTTCTCCCCTACTCCTCTACTCCTCTTCTCCCCTACTCCTCTACTCCCTTACTTCTCTTCTCCCTTACTCCTCTTCTCCCCTACTCACTTACCTCTATATTCCATGGCAGGCACAGCCTTCTCCTGCTATGCTCCTCAAATTCTGATCTTCTGTGTGTCTCCCCCTCCCCTACTCTTGATAGAAGGCTGACTCATACGGGTGGCACAGTGGCCAAGTGGTAAGGCGTTGGTCTCGTAAACCAAAGATCATGGGTTCAATCCCCATCTGTGCCTGGTTCCGTAAAGTAGTAAACATTTGTAGACATGTGTGTTCCTGTTTGTAAAACTAATGGATTTTCATATGAATTTGTTAGTATTTGGATCAATTCAAATATCCAAAAAGCTGAAAGAACGAAGATACAAAAATTACGGAAGTACGAATAAGCAAAATAACTAACAAGAGAAAATGCGAACGTATGATTGGACAATCTTCCTAAAATACAAAACACCAAAAAAGCGAAAGAACGAAAATGACATCTATAACGAACGATTTGCAATCCTTGGTCAGTTCGTATTTTCATTTGTGTGTTTTGTAAATCCGTTTCTTTGTCTGTTGGTAAAGTTGTGAATACTTGTATCGTTATTTCGAATGGGCACTGGGCAGTGTAGTTAGTGAGTGATGTATCTTACTTAATATCTTAGCCAATCAGCTTACCTCTTTTGTGCTGAGTCACATTGTACAGTGTAATGGCTCGTACACACGATCGGACTTCAAACAAACTTTTCCATGGATTTTTGTCTGAAGGGAGTTGGCCAGACTTTTGAAACCGAAAAAGTTTGTCCGATGGAGCGTACACACGGTCGGATTTTTTGGAAAACGATCATTTTGACGTCTGTTGGCAAAAAGTCCGACTGTGTGTACGGGGTTTAAGAGAAAGTCTATCTTAATATGGGTTAGCCGCGTGTTGCGATGTATTTACGAAAGTACAAAATTGCGAATCCATTAAACGAAAATTATTATATAACAAAATTACGATTTTGGAATCAACGGAAATAAATTAGACAGAATTACGAACCATTCCGTATAAACGAAAATAAAACTGTTACGAAAATACGAACGGGTCCGAATAGGAAAACTTGAGACTTACGAAATTACGAATCTTTACGAATCTATGTAACAAAACAAAACGAAACAAAGAAATACAAATTTTTTTGTTGTACACATGTCTAAACATTTGTGATAATTTAGTGAACCACATAAACATCACCATGGGCGTCCGCTGAACTTTTTTCAGGGGGGGGGGCATCATTTTAAACTAGGATATATTTATATGGGCTGCTGGGCATAATGGACTGGTATGCCTGAGAGTGAGAGACCTAGTAACTTCCAGTTCCATACAAAGTGAAGTCGGAAGATTATATAACATAAACTGTTACACACACACATATATTTTTCCAGCAATAGCTCAGCTCAGCTGTCCAAGTTTACAAGCAGCAAATTGCAATATATAATATTCTCCTCCTAACTGGCACAGTGGTGGGGCATAGCCTGTGCCACACCACTGTGCCAGGTAGGAGGAGATTATATATTGCAATTTGCTGCTTGTAAACTTGGACAGCTGAGCTGAGCTATTGCTGGAAAAATATATGTGTGTATGTGTATGGCATCAGTTGTAAGATTTTTTTAATATACAGCATGGCGGCGGGGGGGGGGTAAATGTCCTGCACTGACATTAATACATGAGTTACTATGACCACTGACCAGTGCACCCTCCTGGCATTTTAAGGGTATATATACAAAGAAAAATGTAAAGGTTTTTGTTGCCAATCCCCTTAAAGCGCTAGTTGTTTGGCTGTCTCTGGTGGCTTTCCAGCCAAGAAACTAGTATTTTCAGAAGGGAAGTCAGTAAAACCAGGCTGGCTTTGCAGTGCAGTAATGCAACACACATTTTGGCGCACTTTGTACGTATTAAAGTGGAGGTTCCCCTAAAAATAAACTTTTAACATTGCATTTATGAGATTAATGACAATTAGAATCGGCTGTTTTTTAAAAAAAAAATACGTCCGTACATACCGTTTCCGTTTCCATACATCGCGTTACGAGATGCCGAAAGAAGCTGAACGTCGGTGCGGCTCTATACGGCGCCTGCGCACCGACGTTCGGCTTCTTTCGGCATCTCGTGACGCGATGTATGCGTCGGTCGGATGCCTGTCAATCAATTAGGAACGCCCAGCCCCGACCATCATACCCGGAAGCGGCGGTGAGAACACATATAGGAAACGGTATGTACGGACGTATTTTTTTAAAAAAAACTGTCGATTCTAATTGTCATTAATCTCATAAATGCAATGTTAAAAGTTTATTTTTAGGGGAACCTCCACTTTAATGTTTGCACTGACATTTTTTTTATGGCTCCCCAATGCACTAAAGGAACACACCTGACCTGCTGCATGGTAATACACTTGGTTGGTAATTAATTATACACTTTGATTTGTACTATATGCAATTGTGATTGTTGTTATTAGAGTAGTAAGCCTCACTGAGCCATTTTACAAGTGTGTGCACATGTGTTGTGTTAAACTTGCCTAAACAGCGGCGCTGGATCCTCTTGGTACAGCTCTCTATTCTCCTCCTATCAGGCTCACGATGATCCCCGACCCCTCCCAGCGTGAGTGACGTCACGCCGCCAGGACGAGCACTGGGCTAGACTGTAAAGTTAGGGGGAGTGAGCGGCTCTGCAATCATCTTCATCTATTGGCTGGCCGGAAAACAAGGGGAGGGACCGGAGCGGAACACAGACTGGCTGACTTGATATGCCGCGGCGCTGACATACATGAGAAAGAGACACACACAGTGACAATCGGCGGCCGCAGCTAAATGTGTGACAGTGACGCTAACATACATGAAAGAGAGAGACACACACAGTGACAATCGGCGGCGCAGGTGCGGGAGGCGGCCGCGGCTAAATGACAGTGTGACAGACAGTGTCTTACTACTGATTCCAGGGGGGGGGCGAACGCCCTAGCTTGCCCTATGGAGCGGACGCCCATGAACATCACTTATGGTGAAGACGACCTGTATGGAAATAACTTCACAGATACAGGGACATCCTCTGTGTGATACTTGTGTGTCTATAACCCCTCCCCCCCCTACATTTCTTATCTCTTCCAGCAATAGAATATTACTAAATATCATGTGTGGGAAAATTCACATTGTATTGTCATAGATACAAATACCAAATACAACTTGTGACATAAAACCACCTCACCTATAGAAGGCGCAGTGGCCAAGTGGTAAGGAGTTTGTCTCGTGAACCAAAGAACATGGGTTCAATCCCCATCTGTGCCTCTTTCTGTAATCCCAACTCAATTTAGTAAACATTTGTGATAATTTAGTGAACCACATAAACATCACTTATGGTGAAGACAACCTGTTAGGATTTTAGGAAGTACAGCGCTCGTTTTGCGAAAGGATCGCTAACCGCGTTACTCGCAATCCGAGGTTCCACTGTACTTCTAAATTGAAAAAATCTAGGGGTGATATTTGATGCTAACTTAACATTTGATCCACATGTACAAAATGTTGTCAGAACATCTTTTTTCCACATTACATTTTCACAGGGTGACATATTACTCCTCTTCTCCCCTACTCCCCTACTCCTCTTCTCCCCTACTCCTCTTCTCCCCTACTCCTCTACTCCTCTTCTCCCCTACTCCTCTTCTCCTCTTCTCCCCTACTCCTCTTCTCCCCTACTCCTCTTCTCCCCTACTCCTCTACTCCCCTACTCCTCTACTCCTCTTCTCCCCTACTCCCCTACTCCTCATCTCCCCTACTCCCCTACTCCTCTTCTCCCCTACTCCTCTACTCCTCTTCTCCCCTACTCCCTGTAACGGTCACCACCGTTTACGATATTCCCATTCCATCAACCACAACAGCTTATCGGACACTCCACAATCTAGCAGACAAAACCAATTTCTTTTCCCAGAATAACGAGACAAGCTCCGAGTCAAAATGTATGAACGAACTTTAATGGTACACTCTCAGCTTTTTATGCAGTTACAGTAAATCACAGGGACAAAGGCACACTCCACCCACACATCACACAATGGGGGGGGGGGGGCTTAAATCACATTCTTTTAGACGATGACATCCAGTTGAGCTAATTATCCACCAGACATTCCGTCTCCGACAATAAGTGATTCACCTGCATAACACACATTTCTATGTCAGACGTTTTGGCACCGATCTGACATAATTACTACAGTTAACAAGTACATTCCACACACAAAACAGTATTAGCATACATAATGAAAGGTCTTTAGGAGCCAGGCTGAATTAACACCTAAAAGCTAGCCATCTGACCTTTAAAGACTTAACTAGTACAATGGAATGTCTTGGAGCAGACGCAAGTAACATCTCAAAAGCATGTGTCCCCCTATTGAATGAAAACACTCCATTTGGAGTCAGACTTTAATAACTTGTAATGTTCCAAGATATCCTGCAAAACATGAATTATCATTTATAGTCACCCTATGCCCAAAAGGGGCATAGGGTGACCCTAGACCCAAGTGTCATTAGTGACGCTGGCACAAGAGTACCCCCCATCCCTCAAAAGTCTCTGGGCGTCACGGGTCATTCCGTTACACTCCCCTACTCCTCTTCTCCCCTACTCCTCTTCTCCTCTTCTCCCCTACTCCTCTTCTCCCCTACTCCTCTTCTCCCCTACTCCCCTACTCCCCTTCTCCCCTACTCCCCTTCTCCCCTACTCCTATTCTTCCATACTCCCTTACTCCTCTTCTCCCCTACTCCCTTACTCCTCTTCTCCCCTACTCCCCTACTCCTCTTCTCCCCTTCTCCCCTACTCATCTTCTCCCCTACTCCCCTACTCCTCATCTCCCCTTCTCCCCTACTCATCTTCTCCCCTACTCCCCTACCTGTATATTCCATGGCAGGCACAGCCTTCTCCTGCTATGCTCCTCAAATTCTGATTTTCTGTGTGTCCCCCCCCTCCCCTACTCCCCTACACTTGATGGAATGCAGACTCATATAGGTGGCACAGTGGCCAAGTGGTAAGGCGTTGGTCTCGTAACCCAAAGATCATGGGTTCAAACCCCATCTGTGCCTGGTTCTGTAATGTAATAAACATTTGTGATAATTAAGTGAACCACATAAACATCACTTATGGTGAAGACGACCTGTAAGGAAATAACTTTACAGATACAGGGACATCCTCTGTGTGATACCTTTGTGTCTATAACCCCTCCCCCCTACATTTCTTATCTCTTCCAGTCACAGAATATTACTAAATCCAAAGCACTCACATATCAAAGCGAGTTTCCCCATTGAAGTCAATGGAAACGAAAATAACTTGTTCCCGATTGACTTCAATCGTATGCAATACTGCATGCGGAGGGGGCGCCGGAAAGCATCGGAAATGGCCGGAAAGGCCCGAGGATAGTTTGGCTGACCTCGGAAATACTCGGATTCCGAGATTTGCTGAAGTCAGCCGAGCTGTCCTCGGGCCTTTCCGTGCATTTCCGAATGGCGCCGTTCGGCTCCCCACCTCAGTACCACGGTACTGCACACCGCTGTGGCCTGAACACTGCTCGTTTTGTGAGACCACACTCTCAAACTGAGTTAGGATTTTAGGAAGTACAGCGCTCGTATTGCGAAAGGATCGTTAACCGCGTTACTCGCAATCCGAGGTTCCACTAAACTTCTAAGTTGAAAAAATCTAGGGGTGATATTTGATGCTAATTTAACCTTTGATCCACATGTACAAAATGTTGTCAGAACATCTTTTTTCCACTTAAGAAACATTACATTTTCACAGGGTGACATATTACTCCTCTACTTCCCTACTCCCCTACTCCTCTTCTCCCCTACTCCTCTTCTCCCCTACTCCCCTACTCCTCTTCTCCCCTACTCCTCTACTCCTCTTCTCCCCTACTCCTCTTCTCCCCTACTCCCCTACTCCTCTTCTCCCCTACTCCTCTACTCCTCTTCTCCCCTACTCCCCTACTCCTCTTCTCCCCTTCTCCCCTACTCCCATACTCCTCTACTCCTCTTCTCCACTACTCCTCTACTCCTCTTCTCCCCTACTCCCCTACTCCTTTTCTCCCCTACTCCTCTACTCCTCTTCTCCCCTACTCCTCTACTCCTCTTCTCCCCTACTCCTCTTCTCCCCTACTCCTCTTCTCCCCTACTCCCCTACTCCTCTTCTCCCCTACTCCTCTTCTCCCCTACTCCTCTACTCCCCTACTCCTCTTCTCCCCTACTCCTCTTCTCCCCTACTCCCCTACTCCTCTTCTCCCCTACTCCCCTACCCCATACTCCTCTACTCCTCTTCTCCCCTACTCCTCTACTCCTCTTCTCCCCTACTCCCCTTCTCCCCTACTCCTCTTCTCCCCTACTCCCCTTCTCCCCTACTCCTCTACTCCTCTACTCCCCTACTCCTCTACTCCTCTTCTCCCCTACTCCTCTACTCCTCTTCTCCCCTACTCCTCTTCTCCCCTACACACCTACTCCTCTTCTCCCCTACTCCATTACTCCCCTACATATGATGGAAGGCAGACTCAAATAAGTGGAACAGTGGCCAAGTGGTAAGGTGTTGGTCTCGTAAACCAAAGATCATGGGTTCAATCCCCATCTGTGCCTCGTTCTCTAATTCCCAAATGAGTTGATTAAGTGAACTTGTGTTTATTGGAACCTTCTCCCTTACTCCTCTTCTCCCCTACCTGTATATTCCATGGCAGGCACAGCCTTCTCCTGCTATGCTCCTCAATTCTGATCTTCTGTGTGTCCCCCCCTCCCCTACTCCCTTACTCTTGATGGAAGGCAGCCTCATACATGTGGCGCAGTGGCCAAGTGGTAAGGCGTTGGTCTCGTAAACCAAAGATCATGGGTTCAATCCCCATCTGTGCCTGGTTCTGAAATGTAATAAACATTTGTGATAATTTAGTGAACCACATAAACATCAATTATGGTGAAGACGACCTGTAAGGAAATAACTTCACGGATACAGGGACATCCTCTGTGTGATACTTGTGTGTCTTTAACCCCTCCCCCCCTACATTTCTTATCTATTCCAGTAGCAGAATATTACTAAATATCACACAATAGATGGAATAATCACATTGTATTGTCATATATACAAATACCAAATACAACTTGTGACATACAACCCCCTCACCTGTAGAGGGTGCAGTGGCCAAGTGGTAAGGCGTTGGTCTCGTAAACCAAAGATCATGGGTTCAATCCCCATCTGTTCCTGGTTCTCTAATCCCGATGTGCTGAGTATTATAAACATTTGTGATAAGTGAGTGGACCACATTACTGTGCCTTGTGTCTCTGATGACATGAATTTCCTCCAATTGTGAGGAAATAAGTTCACACTGAAACACAAAGCTTTTGCGTCCTGAACACCTCTGGATGTGTCTTAGAGACTTGTGGCTGTTAATCATGAAAATAACTTGTAATGTAACTTATCGTTTTTGCTATTTCTTTTCATACGGCGGCAGTTGGGGCTAAACTTTGGGGGGGGGGGGGGGGCGGCAAACACACCCCCCCAGATCGCGGCACCACGGATTCCTCGGCTTCTCCTCCCAGCCATCCCGATCCACCTCCTGTCCTGATTGGCTGGGAGAAGAAGCCGGAAGAAAATAGCAAATATTAATTCGCTAGTGTCACAAGTGGGTGGGTTCTGCGCTGCAAGCCTAACCTTTTTAAAGCCAATTAGAGCCTCGGAATCTAAACATGTGACTTGGGAAAAATCTATATCGTGGCGCAGTGGCCAAGTGGTAAGGCGTTGGTCTCGTAAACCAAAGATCATGGGTTCAATCCCCATCTGTGCCTCTTTCTGTAATGTAATAAACATTTGTAATAATTTAGTGAACCACATAAACATCACTTATGGTGTAGACGACCTGTATGGAAATAACTTCACAGATACAGGGGCATCCTCTGTGTGTCTATAACCCCTCCCCCCCTACATTTCTTATCTCTTCCAGTCACAGAATATTACTAAATATCATGTGTGGAATCACACAATAGATGCAAGATTCACATTGTCAGATGTGCAAATACAACTTGTGACATACAACCACCTCACCTATAGAGGGTGCAGTGGCCAAGTGGCAAGGCGTTGGTCTCGTAATCCAAAGATCATGGGTTCAATCCCCATCTGTGCCTCGCTTTCTAACTCCCAAACAAGTTGATTGAGTGAAGTCATGTTTATTGGAACCTTCATCAATTATATGAGGCCGGTCCTAATAGTCTATCTATAGATGGCAATGTACAGGGGAACCTTGGATTACGAGTATAATCTATTCCAGGAGAATTCTCGTAATCCAAAGCACTCACATATCAAAGCGAGTTTCCCCATTGAAGTCAATGGAAATGAAAATAACTTGTTCCGCATTGACTTCAATGGTATGCAATACTGCATGCGGAGGGCGCGCCTGAAAGCATCGGAAATGGCTGGAAAGGCCCGAGGATGGTTCGGCTGACCTCGGAAAGACTCGCCTTCCGAGATTTGCTGAGGTTAGCCGAGCTGTCCTCAGGCCTTTCTGTGCATTTCCGAATGGCGCCGTTCGGCATCCCCACCTCAGGCCAAACGTGGTACTGCACACCGCTGTGGCCTGAATACTGCTCGTTTTGTGAGACCACACTCGCAAACTGAGTTAGGATTTTAGGAAGTACAGCGCTCGTATTGCGAAAGGATCGTTAACCGCGTTACTCGCAATCCGAGGTTCCACTGTACTTCTAAGCTGAAAAAATCTAGGGGTGATATTTGATGCTAATTTAACCTTTCATCCACATGTACAAAATGTTGTCAGCACATCTTTTTTCCACTTAAGAAACATTACATTTTCACAGGGTGACATATTACTCCCCTACTACCCTACTCCTCTTCTCCCCTACTCCTCTACTCCCCTACTCCTCTTCTCCCCTACTCCTCTACTCCTCTACTCATCTTCTCCCCTACTCCTCTACTCCTCTTCTCCCCTACTCCCCTACTCCTCTTCTCCCCTACTCCTCTTCTCCCCTACTCCTCTACTCCCCTACTCCCCTACTCCTCTTCTCCCCTACTCCCCTTCTCCCCTACTCCCATACTCCTCTTCTCCCCTACTCCCCTACTCCTGTTCTCCCCTACTCCTCTTCTCCCCTACTCCCCTACTCCTCTTCTCCCCTACTCCTCTACTCCCCTACTCCTCTTCTCCCCTAATCCCCTACTCCTCTTCTCCCCTACTCCCCTACTCCTCTTCTCCCCTACTCCCCTACCCCATACTCCTCTACTCCTCTTCTCTCCTACTCCTCTACTCCTCTTCTCCCCTACTCCCCTTCTCCCCTACTCCTCTATTCCTCTACTCCTCTTTTCCCCTACTCCTCTACTCCTCTTCTCCCCTACTCCTCTACTCCTCTTCTCCCCTACTCCTCTACTCCTCTACTCCTCTTCTCCCCTACTCCTCTTCTCCCCTACACACCTACTCCTCTTCTCCCCTACTCCCTGTAACGGCTACCCAAGTTGAGTGAGGGTCTCAACCGTTGGAGACGTCCTTTTCCCTGGCAAGCTGCGATATGCAGGTACCGCCGGTATATCCCATCGAATGCCCTTCCAAGAAACGAGACGGGCTACGTTTGAAGGGTCAAGCAGACAGACTTTATTTGCCACATTTTTCCTCCTTATATCTGGTTACAACTGTACAGAAACAAATGACACTCCCCCCCTCATCACACACTAAGGCTAATTACTAAACATTCTTTAATTAATAACAACAAAACCTTCACCCACTCCGTCTCCTAGGCAGACGTTTCGTCTCCGCATACAGAGACAGTGTTATCACACATAAACAGTTTTTAGCATGCATAATTATAGTTCTGAGAGCAGACCTGGGATTAACACCTGTCCATTACAACACCTTTATACAAGGACAATGGACTGTCTCCCAGGCCCTGACGCAATTAGCATGTCACTAGACTGAGTCATAGAATATTGACTGGTTGGGCTCACAATTAACCAACATCTTGTAGTCTCTCAAGATCCTGCAATTATTATCAATGTCCAGGCAGAATAGTCCATAATCCGTTACACTGCCCCCCTTTTGTGGAACACTCCGGCAGACCTGGATTGATCCTTTTCGGATCAACTTGGGGATGTCCGGTCTGCTGTTAGGGTAAAAGTTCAGTTTGCCTGGACAGTCCGTCGGCCTTCCCATTGGCTTACCAGGTCGGTAGCTGATGGTGACGGTGAATAATAGAATTCAATTCTGGAACAGTCACTTGCTTTGCTCTCTCAATGGCTCCCAAAACCTGTTGCTGATGCTCTTGGGACAGATACGGCACCACCTGGATGCAAATCCCATTTAATCTTTTGACAATTTCCGCCTGTTTGTGCATTTCAATGTTCAAGCCACGGGACATCTCATAATACGTGACATAGTGTCGTTGCATCTCTGATTTCTCACTGGCCAACTTGTCACATTCCCATTTTAGACTGTGATATTGTGCCGGATCTACAGTACATGTCGGGGAAGGTAGTCTTACCCGGTTCTCAGCAGCAAGTGGGTTGATTCCAGCAACGCAGGTGGTCACGGCACAAGCAGCAGCAGGTGTAGGTAAATAAGCCGAAGTCAGAGGGCCAATGTCGTTGCCCAGCACCACCTCGGCAGGTAGGTTGTCCATGATACCAACTGTGGTCTTTCCTGACCCGGCTCCCCAGTCTAAGTGCACCCGGGTGGTGGGTACGCGAAATACAGCACCCCCTGCGACCCGGACGGCAACTGTGCGAGTGGACACGTTCTCTGGCTTTACCAGATGTTTTTGAATCAGAGTGATAGTAGTCCCGGAATCTCTTAGGCCTTGTGCTACTTGTCCATTCACTCGTACCTCCTGACGGTGATGCTGACGGTTATCCGGAGAGGCCGCTTGTATTGGGTCTGCCTCATACCAAATTCCCAGACATTCCTCAGGGCCCCCTTCGGTCTCCAGGCAGTGGTCCGCAGAGGGACGTGATGGAGTGACCTCTGTGTTGGGTGTTGTGCGTCTCCAATTGTTATTTGTAGCTCTCAAAGGGCAATAACGAGCAATATGTCCCATGTCGCTGCAGTGATGGCACGTCACCCTAGGCGAATCCCGGGGTTAGTTGCTAGGCCCCTGAGGACGTGGTGGGACTGGAGCCCGAAACTCTGGGCATGGGGTGACGGTTGGAGTACGCGGTTCTACCTTCTGAGCCAGCCGTGTAGTACCCTGGCTTACTTTCCTTGTCTCCGCGTACTCATCTGCTAGCCGAGCCGCCTCGTTTAAGTTAGCGGGCCGGCGATCTCGTACCCAGTCTTGTATGTCTGCGGCCAGGTCTTGAAAGAAATGTTCCATTAGGAACAGCTGCAATACTTCCTCCCCGGTGTTGGCCTTGCACCCTTGGACCCAAAGGGATGCCACCCTTTGTAACTGGTTGGCCCATTCCATGTGGGAGTCCACAGCCATCTTCTTGGACTCCCGGAAGCGCCGGCGGTAGGCTTCTGGCGTTACGGCGTATCGGGTTAGCAGCGCCTTTTTAACTTGCTGGTATTGTAAAATATCCTCTGGAGCAAGAGCCCGAAAGGCTTCATTGGCTTTGCCCGACAATTTCCCCGACAAAATAGTGACCCATTGGTCTGGTGGTACCTGGTGTAGTGAGCACTGCCTCTCAAAGTCCGCCAAATATCCATCGATTTCCTCCTCACTTTCTACAAAAGCTTTAAATGCAGTGAACAGTATTTTCTTTCCTGTAGCAGCAGGTGGGGGGGTAGGAACTGCAGGTGTAATGGGCTGTCTCGCTCTTACCAGTTCCAGTTCTTGTCCCCTCTTCGTTTGTATCTCTTCCCTTGCTTCCCGAAACAGCTGGTTGATTAGTTCCACGGACGTTTCTGGATACAAGGATAATCTCCGCTGTACAATCCCAGTAATTACATCTTCTTTGCTGACAGGTGCAAGGGGCTCCGTTCCTTCCATGGATCCATCCATTTTGTCCAGCTCCCGTAGTTCAGCTATCAGCTCCCTCTGTGGTCTGTTGCTGGCGCTCCTACCACGACTCTCCAATAGATCTTTTAGTGTGGATCTTTTCAGCCTGGCGTACTGCGACTCCATTCAGCACTTGCTCTTTGGATAAAAGGACCATCCCACCACTGCCAACCAATGTAACGGCTACCCAAGTTGAGTGAGGGTCTCAGCCGTTGGAGACGTCCTTTTCCCTGGCAAGCTGCGATATGCAGGTACCGCCGGTATATCCCATCGAACGCCCTTCCAAGAAACGAGACGGGCTACGTTTGAAGGGTCAAGCAGACAGACTTTATTTGCCACATTTTTCCTCCTTATATCTGGTTACAACTGTACAGAAACAAATGACACTCCCCCCCTCATCACACACTAAGGCTAATTACTAAACATTCTTTAATTAATAACAACAAAACCTTCACCCACTCCGTCTCCTAGGCAGACGTTTCGTCTCCGCATACAGAGACAGTGTTATCACACATAAACAGTTTTTAGCATGCATAATTATAGTTCTGAGAGCAGACCTGGGATTAACACCTGTCCATTACAACACCTTTATACAAGGACAATGGACTGTCTCCCAGGCCCTGACGCAATTAGCATGTCACTAGACTGAGTCATAGAATATTGACTGGTTGGGCTCACAATTAACCAACATCTTGTAGTCTCTCAAGATCCTGCAATTATTATCAATGTCCAGGCAGAATAGTCCATAATCCGTTACACTCCCCTACTCCTCTTCTCCCCTACACACCTACTCCTCTTCTCCCCTACTCCCCTACTCCTCTTCTGCCCTTCTCCCCTACTCCTCTTCTCCCTTACTCCCCTACATATGATGGAAGGCAGACTCATATAAGTGGCGCAGTGGCCAAGTGGTAAGGCGTTGGTCTCGTAAACCAAAGATCGTGGGTTCAATCCCCATCTGTGCCTCGTTCTCTAATTCCCAAATGAGTTGATTAAGTGAACTTGTGTTTATTGGAACCTTTCCCCTCTACTCTTCTTCTCACCTACTCACCTGCCTGTATATTCCATGGCAGGCACAGCCTTCTCCTGCTATGCTCCTCAAATTCTGATCTTTTGTGTGTCCCCCCTCCCCTACTCTTGATGGAAGGCAGTCTCATATATGTGGCGCAGTGGCCAAGTGGTAAGGCGTTGTTCTTGTGAACCAAAGATCATGGGTTCAATCCCCATCTGTGCCTGGTTCTGTAATGTAATAAACATTTGTGATAATTTAGTGAACCACATAAACATCACTTATGGTGAAGACGACCTGTAAGGAAATAACTTCACAGATACAGGGACATCCTCTGTGTGATACTTGTGTGTCTATAACCCCTCCCCCCTCCATTTCTTATCTATTCCAGTAGCAGAATATTACTAAATATCACACACTAGATGGAATAATCACATTGACTTGTCATATATACAAATATCAAATACAACTTGTGACATACAACCACCTCACCTATAGAGGGCGCAGTGGCCAAGTGGCAAGGCGTTGGTCTCTTAAACCAAAGATCATGGGTTCAATCCCCATCTGTGCCTCATTCTTTAAACCCAACCTAATCTACTGAGTGCTATAAACAGTGGCGGTGCGTCCATAGAGGACTCCGGAGCACCGGCCCCTCTTGCTCTCGCAATGCCACTGATTACAATACATAGATTCATGAATCTATGTATTGTTGCCGCTGCCGCCGACTATTCAGATAGCCGTTCGGATGGTGAGCGCCGGCCAGCGGCTCTGATAGGCTTTCCGAGTACAGCCCTCAGGCTGTATTCAGCTTTCAGATACTTATCTAAGGGACGTACGGGGGTGCGTTCTTTGGATAAGACTGACAGGCGTCTCAGCCAATCAGGTTCACCGGATCTGGTTACCGGTAACCTGATTGGCTGAAGCGTCATCGAGGGCAGGAGAAGACATCGAGGGACGTGGAAGGAGGATGGCCGACCCCAGAAAGTAAGGGGGAGAGGCATTTTACAGGGCACAGTGGCAGTGGCATCAATTGGCACAGTGGCGACAATGGGGAGCAGGTGTGTTAAATTTGGTGTTATCGCTCTCACTCTCTCATACTGGTCACTGGAAGGACAACATGGCACCTCATGGCAAAGAACTCTCTGAGGATCTGGGAAAAATAATTTTTGCTCAACATGAAGATGACCTAGGCTATAATGACCAAATATAACTTGTGTGCTTTCTTAGTGCTTAAACATAAAACCACTTGTCTTGTAGAGGGCGCTGTGGCCAAGTGGTAAGGCGTTGGTCTCGTAAACCAAAGATCATGGGTTCAATCCCCATCTGTGCCTCCCTATTTAATCCCAAGCTAATCTACAGAGTGCTATAAACATGTGTTGCTGAAGATGACCTGTGGAAGCTCTTCTTCTTTCTACATGAATTATGAGACAACAGATGACACAACAGTGTAAAACCTGATAGAACACCTTAGGGATGAATTAGAACGGAGACTGCAAGCCAGGTCTTCTCGTCCAACATCAGTGCCTGACCTCACAAATGCACTTCTGGAAGAATGATCAAACATTCCCATAGACACCCTCCTAAACCTTGTGGACGGCCTTCCCAGAAGAGGTGAAGCTGTTATAGCTGCTAAGGGCGGGGCCAAGTCAATGTTGAACCCCACGGACTAAGACTGGGATGTCGTTAAGGTGACCAGATTTTTTTAATGAAATCCGGGGACATATTTTTTTTTTTTTTACTAGTAATTGCGGCAATCAGCAACTCTGCCCATCACCGCCACCCGCCTCACAGCCTCTCAAGTCTTACCCTCCAGGCCATTGGTACTACTTGGTGGGGAGCGGAGGAAGATCACTCCTCTGGGGAAGGCAACAAGATAAGCAGGCAGATGGCCGGGACTTGAAACAAGGCAGAAGAACATGCGAGCGGAGCTGAAGAAATATTCCCTCCGCTCCGACCAGCACATGATCATCAGAAAGGGGCACAGATATTGGAATACAATACACCCCCTAAGCTAGTAGGAGCGGCGGAGCGGGGGTTTGTAATTCAGATTATTTTTTTATTTTTTTAGTCTACACTGACTGTCTTTGAAATTGCCCCAGCCCCTGTTCAAATCCAATCTGGGGACAAAACCAGGGACAGAATTGGTCTGGGGGACAGTATCCGCAATCCGGGGACTGTCCCCTGAAACCGGGCATGTCTGGTCACCCTAAATAAAGTTCATGTGTGGGTAAAGGCAGGAGTCCCAATACTTTTGACAATATAGTTAGTAGACTATATGAAATAGATTATGTACTTTTTCGCCACTAGATGGGGCTATTGCATGATGTGTATATATAGTGCTTAGTCTCTGTTTTGTCACTTAGCCCTGGTTCACATGCATGCTACTTTGAAATCGCGCGGGACAGCGCGATATCAGGTGCTACTTTGATAGACATCTGTTAGGCTTCATGCACAGATGTCTATTGAAGTCGCACCTGAAATTGCACCCTCTTTTGGAGATCGGTGCGCGCCGCAAAATCGGTGTCGCGCTGATTGGAACAGTGCCAGGCTTGCCTGGAAAGCCTGTATATAGATAAATATTATGTATATATCTCCGGTATCATGGCGGGAGCCCGTCTCCGGCGGTCGCCATGGGAACCTGACTGCATATAAACAGAAAGGGTGGTGCCGTCCACTAGCCTAGACCTTTGAGAAAGGCCATTGGGCACTACGTGGGCAATACGTGAGGTTGGGCGGTGCCGCTGGGTGGAGCTGTGCAAGACGAAGACAGTACTGAAATATTACCGGTGTCTGACTCCTGAATCGTGAGTGGTATTTTTACTCTTAATAAATACATTGTATGGGTCATTTTTTTCCTTTTGCCTCTTACCTATATGACACTACGCTGAGAGCTGTGGACTGGATTTGATCTGTCAGTGGAAGCAGTGTCACTTATACACTGCAAAGGTTCATAATTACCTTTTTTTAGGTAGTGGGGTCCGCCCAACCAGGTGTGGTGAAGCAGGGATGTGCAGTCAGTGGAGGCAGGTGAGGCAGAGCCTCACCTGTCATGAACATAAAAAAAAAAAAAGAAAAGATCGACTTTGAGGGTCTTAGCTTGGCGATCTGGTGTCACCGATTTTGAGGGGGGGGGGGGTAGCTGAAGTCCACTGGTCAAAATTTGGGGCTCCTTGGACCTATGGTCCAGGAGATACGGGACTACTTGTGCAGCCTGTCAGAAGCTACATACAGAGCGGCCAGTATAAATACAAGCTGACACACTCTGTTTGCAGCAGACTGAGAGGATGAGATCACAGTGCCTCTCCTCACTTCTTGTCAGAGGCAGTGAGCTCAGTGGACAGCTTGGAGTCTTGGACCAATGGTAAAGCAACAGTGGTCCAAGCTGCCCAATAAAAATTCTGCAGTGGAGGCACGCCTCCCACTGTAGTGTCATAAAAGGGGGGCGTGTGTCTGAAAGACATATGCTCCCTTCCAGCCCCGCCCTCTTAACTAGAAGGAAAAAACATGTTTATGTGTATAAGATTTACCCACAATTCCAGGGAGAATGAGAATCTGGTCCTGTTTTATTCAAGCTAAATCGAATATTTATATGTCATAACATAATCATTTATGATTTATCTATTTACTGTGAAATTACTGGTTGAAATGCGGGCTGCCATACCATCAGCAGCCGCATGAAAAGCATTGCATACCGGTGACGTCATCCTTCCTCGCCATCCTACCATGCGAGCCACACGCCTCGCTTTGAGTTCCTCCACCGCAGCCGGCTTCCCACACCAGCAGTGTCTACAGCGCTGTCCTACTATGGAGCATAAGGACTGGATCGTCTACCGATGATACCCCCCCCCCTCCTGCTGGGACCATAACTTGGTGCGCCTTTTTTCAACTTCAACTTTCAACTATGGCCCGCGGGCCGCATCCAGCCCTCCACTGCTAAATGTCCCGAACCCGTCCGTGCACAGGATACATTCACATGCACCCGACCCCGCGGACATTTTAACCCTGGTTGGCTTTTTTGGGATGTCAACCGATTCAGCTAAGTAACCGCTCGGCTGTTATCCCCTCCCCCGCTTCTGCAGTTTGCCCTGGCTCTCTCGTCCCACCGACTGGCCGGAGACCCGAACAAAGCCGCAATTGGGTCTCAGATCTAGCAACCAGGAAGCAATGTCGTGACATCACTTCCGGTTTACAAAAGGCTTAAAGTGGTTGTAAACCCTAAGGTCCCGTACACACGACCGGATCTGTCCGCTGAAACTGGTCCGACGGACCAGTTTCAGCAGACATGTTCGGTCGTGTGTAGGCCCGACCGGACAATTGCAGATACCTGTATAAAACAGGTATCTGCACCCACTTCCAGGTATAGACTCCTGTGGGAGTCCTGCCCCTTTGCGTCGACCCCCCCCCCGTTGTGTTCTGGGAAACGCTCGACTCCCAGAACACAGCGGGGACCAGTGAGGACGGCGCAGCGTGACTCGCGCATGCGCAGTAGGGAACCGGGCAGTGAAGCCAGAGCGCTGCCGAAGTCGGGCGCGACCTGGACAGGTAAGTATTTGTAGCTGCTGGCTTTTAAAAAATAAATTCCGGTGAACCTCTGCTTTAAAGTGTAAAGGAGGGATTTGGGGTCTTATAGACCAGATCTCTCCATAAAGAGGACCTGTCACCTCCTATTACTGTCACATGGGATGTTTACATTCCTTCTGACAGCAATAAAAGTGATCAGAAATGTTTGTTTTTAAAGGGACAGTGTATAATTAAAAAAATGAAATTATTTAAGAAAAAAATAAATTGAAAGCGCCCTATCCCTCTTAGGGCCAGTTCACACCAGACGCAGTTCCGTACAGTTTTGTGTGCATTTTTTCTGCACTAAAAATGCATGCACAGTGTTTTCCGTGTATTCCAATGGCTCTAGTTCACACCATGCAGTCAGTTTCCGGCAGGGGCGGATATGTGACACGCGCACGCTTTTTTTGGGCTGGCCCGTGACCTACATACACTGACCTACCTACACTGGCGGTAGTGACCTGACCTATGTACACTGGCGGTAGTGACCTGACCTATGTACACTGGCGGTAGTGACCTGACCTATGTACACTGGCGGTAGTGACCTGACCTATGTACACTGATGGTAGTGACCTGACCTATGTATACTGGCGGTAGTGACCTGACCTATGTACACTGGCGGTAGTGACCTGACCTATGTACACTGGCGGTAGTGACCTGACCTATGGACACTGACGGTAGTGACCTGACCTATGTACACTGGCGGTAGTGACCTGACCTATGTACACTGGCGGTAGTGACCTGACCTATGTACACTGGCGGTAGTGACCTGACCTATATACACTGACGGTAGTGACCTGACCTATGTACACTGATGGTAGTGACCTGACCTATGCCTTCCCGAGCCACGAGGGAGCACGTGCGCGCCGCTGCGTCACCTGGAACCACGATCACTGGGAACCGCGGTTGACCAGTAACTGAGCAGGACTGTGGATCGGTGTGTGTAAACAAACAGATCCACGTCCTGTCAGGGAGACCGATCTGTGTCTCTTGTACATAGCGACACCGATCGGTCACCTCCCCCAGTCAGTCCCCTCCCCCTACAGTTAGAATCACTCCCTAGGAAACACATTTAACCCCTTCCTCACCTAGTGTTAACCCCTTCCCTGCCAGTCACATTTACACAGTAATCAGTGAAGTTTTATAGCACTAATCGCTGTATAAACGTGAATGGTCCCAAAAATGTTTAAAAGTGTCCGATGTGTCCGCTGTAATATCGCAGTCACGATAAAAATCGCTGATCGCTGCCATTACTAGTAAAACATTTTTTTTAAAAATGACATAAATCTATCCACTATTTTGTAGCCGCTATAACTTTTGCGCAAACCAATCAATAAATGCTTATTGAGATTTTTTTAATCAAAAATATGTAGAAGCAGGGCCGGCCCTACCATGGGACCCGATACAACCCTGGTCCCAGGCGGCACTTTTAGGGGGGGCGTCGAATTGCCGCCCGCCACCCAGCCCGTTCCGCCCACTCCGCTGTAGATCCCACGCCAAGCGCCGTGCGTGCGGGCAGAACAGGGAACAGTCAGCGGGTGGGTCGGCAGCTGCTGGCCAATCAGGTGATGGACTTGCTGGCCAATTAGGTGAACGGGCTTGCTGGCCAATCAGCGGGCTGGGAAGCAGGGAGATGACATCATCTCTGCCCGCCCTGCATCACTGCACTTTACAGCCTTGGGCAGCAGAGAAATGCCTGCCTTTACTCACAGCACTTTACTCACATCACTTTACTCACAGCAAGTGGCAATCCCCTACGTGTGGCAAGTGACGTGGCAAGTGACAATCTGCAACAGGTGGCGTTGTGACAATCAGAAATGTGTGGCAGGTGACATAGCAAGTGACAATCCGCAATGTGTGGCAGGTGACGTGGCAAGTGACAATCTGCATCTGCTGACAGGTGACGTGGCAAGTGAAAATCTGCAATGTGTGGCCGGTGAAGTGGCAAGTGACAATTCGCAATGTGTGGCAGGTGACGTTGTGGCAAGTGACAATCTGCAATGTGTGGCAGGTGACGTGGCAAGTGACAATCCGCAATGTGTGGCAGGTGGCGTTGTGGCAAGTGACAATCCGCAATGTGTGACATTGTGGCAAGTGACAATCCGCAATGTGTGGCAGGTGGCAAGAGACAATCCGCAATGTGTGGCAGGTGGCAAGTGACAATCTGCAATGTGTGGCAGGTGACGTGGCAAGGGACAATCCGCAATGTGTGGCAGGTGGCAAGTGACAATCCGCAATGTGTGGCAGGTGGCAGGTGGGTTGTGGCAAGTGACAATCTGCAATGTGTGGCAGGTGACGTGGCAAGGGACAATCCGCAATGTGTGACATTGTGGCAAGTGACAATCCACAATGTGTGGCAGGTGGCGTTGTGGCAAGTGACAATCCGCAATGTGTGACATTGTGGCAAGTGACAATCCGCAATGTGTGACATCGTGGTAAGTGACAATCCGCAATGTGTGACATCGTGGCAAGTGACAATCCGCAATGTGTGGCAGGTGGCAAGAGACAATCCGCAATGTGTGGCAGAGGACGTTGTGGCAAGTGACAATCTGCAACGTGTGGCAAGTGACAATTTGAAATGTGTGGCAGGTGACCAGGCAAGTGACAATTCACAACGTGTGGCAGGTGGCATCGTGACAAGTGACAATCTGCAACCTGTGGCAGGTGGCAAGTGACAATCCGCAATGTGTGGCAGAGGACGTTGTGGCAAGTGACAATCCGCTAAGTGTGGCAGGTGACGATGTGGCAAGTGACAATTTGAAATGTGTGGCAGGTGACGTGGCAAGTGACAATTCACAACGTGTGGCAGGTGACAATCCACAGGTGACGTGGCAAGTGACAATTCACAAAGTGTGGCAGGTGACAATCCACAGGTGGCGTGGCAAGTGACAATCCGCATCTGCTGACAGGTGACAATTCGCAATGTGTGACATCGAGGTAAGTGACAATCCGCAACATGTGCCAAGTGACAATCTGCATCTGGTGGCAGGTGACGTGGCAAGTGACACATTCGGGGCTCCCACTTATTCTGCATTATGGTGAGTTGAACTATTTTATATAACAATGTAATAATAGAAATAATGCGCTTCAAGAATTTTTTTTGCGATTCGACACTGCATTTTACTGACAATTGTGCAGTTGTGTGATGTTGTACCTAAACAAAATTTACGTCCTTTTTTCCCCACAAATAAAACTTTATTTTGGTGGTATTTGATCACTTCTGTGTTTTTTATTTTTTTGTGCTATAAACAAAAATGGCAACAATTTTGAAAAAATATATATATATTTTTTTACTTTTGGCTATAATAAACATCCAAAAAAATTTAAATAAACATTTGTTCATCAGTTTAGGTTGATACGTATCCTTCTACATATGTTTGGTAAAAAAAATGCAATAAGTGTATATTGATTAGTTTGCGTAAAAGTCATAGCGTCTACAAAGTAGAGGATAGATTTATGGCATTTTTATTATTATTATTTTTTTACTAGTAATGGCAGTGATCTGTGATTTTTAGTGAGACTGCGACATTGCGGTGGACAGATCGGACACTTTTGACACTTTTTTGGGACCAGTGACATTTATACAGCTGTAAAAATGCACAGATTGCTGTGTAAATGTCACTGGCAGGAAAGGGGTTAAATGTGTTCCCTTGGAGGTGTTTCTAACTGGGAGGGATGGGACCGACTGGAGAAGAAAAGAGATCTCTGGTCCTTATCACTAGGAACATCAGATCTGTCTTTCCTCCCCTGTCAGAATGGGGATCTGTCTGTTTACATTGACAGATCCCCATTCTGGCTCTCTGGAGCGATCGCTGGTGGCCAGCTGACATTGCGGCCACTGGCCAGGCACAGGTCCTTTAATTCTCCTATATACATGTATAGTGCCATGACAGGTCCTCTTTATACTCCTACATACATGTATAGTGCCATGACAGGTCCTCTTTATACTCCTATATACATGTATAGAGCCATGAAAGGTCCGCTGTATACTCCTACATACATGAATAGAGCCATGACAGGTCCTCTTTATACTCCTATACACATGGATAGAGACATGACAGGTCCTCTTTATACTCCTATATACATGTATAGAGCCATGACAGGTCCTCTTTATACTCCTACATACATGTATAGAGCCATGACAGGTCCTCTTTATACTCCTATATACATGGATAGAGCCATGACAGGTCCTCTTTATACTCCTACATACATGTATAGAGCCATGACAGGTCCTCTTTATACTCCTACATACATGTATAGTGCCATGACAGGTCCTCTTTATACTCCTATATACATGTATAGAGCCATGACAGGTCCTCTTTATACTCCTACATACATGTATAAAGCCATGACAGGTCCTCTTTATACTCCTACATACATGTATAGTGCCATGACAGGTCCTCTTTATACTCCTATATACATGTATAGAGCCATGACACGTCCTTTTATACTCCTATATACATGTATAGAGCCATGACAGGTCCTCTTTATACTCCTACATACATGTATAGTGCCATGACAGGTCCTCTTTATATTCCTATATACATGTATAGAGCCATGACAGGTCCTCTTTATACTCCTATATACATGTATAGAGCCATGACAGGTCCTCTTTATACTCCTATATACATGTATAGAGCCATGACAGGTCCTCTTTATACTCCTACATACATGTATAGAGCCATGACAGGTCCTCTTTATACTCCTACATACATGTATAGTGCCATGACAGGTCCTCTTTATACTCCTACATACATGTATAGTGCCATGACAGGTCCTCTTTATACTCCTACATACATGTATAAAGCCATGACAGGTCCTCTTTATACTCCTACATACATGTATAGTGCCATGACAGGTCCTCTTTATACTCCTATATACATGTATAGAGCCATTACAGGTCCTCTTTATATTCCTATATACATGTATAGAGCCATTACAGGTCCTCTTTATACTCCTATATACATGTATAGAGCCATGACAGGTCCTCTTTATACTCCTATACATGTATAGAGCCATGACAGGTCCTCTTTATATTCCTATATACATGTATAGTGCCATGACAGGTCCTCTTTATACTCATATATACATGTATAGAGCCATGACAGGTCCTCTTTATACTCCTATACATGTATAGAGCCATGACAGGTCCTCTTTATACTCCTACATACATGTATGGTGCCATGACAGGTCCTCTTTATACTCCTACATACATGTATAGTGCCATGACAGGTCCTCTTTATACTCCTACATACATGTATAGAGCCATGACAGGTCCTCTTTATATTCCTATATACATGTATAGAGCCATGACAGGTCCTCTTTATACTTATATATACATGTATAGAGCCATGACAGGTCCTCTTTATACTTATATATACATGTATAGAGCCATGACAGGTCCTCTTTATACTCATATATACATGTATAGAGCCATGACAGGTCCTCTTTATATTCCTATATACATGTATAGAGCCATGACAGGTCCTCTTTATACTCCTATATACATGTATAGAGCCATGACAGGTCCTCTTTATACTCCTACATACATGTATAGAGCCATGACAGGTCCTCTTTATACTCCTACATACATGTATAGAGCCATGACAGGTCCTTTTATACTCCTATATACATGTATAGAGACATGACAGGTCCTCTTTATACTCCTACATACATGTATAGAGCCATGACAGGTCCTCTTTATACTCCTATATACATGTATAGAGCCATGACAGGTCCTCTTTATACTCCTATATACATGTATAGAGCCATGACAGGTCCTCTTTATACTCCTACATACATGTATAGAGCCATGACAGGTCCTCTTTATACTCCTATATACATGTATAGAGCCATGACAGGTCCTCTTTATACTCCTATATTCATGTATAGTGCCATGACAGGTCCTCTTTATACTCCTATATACATGTATAGAGCCATGACAGGTCCTCTTTATATTCCTATATACATGTATAGTGCCATGACAGGTCCTCTTTATACTCCTACATACATGTATAGAGCCATGACAGGTCCCCTTTATATTCCTATATACATGTATAGAGCCATGACAGGTCCTCTTTATATTCCTATACATGTATAGAGCCATGACAGGTCCTCTTTATGCTCCTATATACATGTATAGAGCCATGACAGGTCCTCTTTATATTCCTATATACATGTATAGAGCCATGACAGGTCCTCTTTATATTCCTATACATGTATAGAGACATGACAGGTCCTCTTTATACTCCTATATACATGTATAGAGCCATGACAGGTCCTCTTTATATTCCTATATACATGTATAGTGCCATGACAGGTCCTCTTTATACTCCTACATACATGTATAGTGCCATGACAGGTCCTCTTTATACTCCTATATACATGTATAGAGCCATGAAAGGTCCGCTGTATACTCCTACATACATGTATAGAGCCATGACAGGTCCTCTTTATACTCCTACATACATGAATAGAGCCATGACAGGTCCTCTTTATACTCCTATACACATGGATAGAGACATGACAGGTCCTCTTTATACTCCTATATACATGGATAGAGCCATGACAGGTCCTCTTTATACTCCTACATACATGTATAGAGCCATGACAGGTCCTCTTTATACTCATATATACATGTATAGAGCCATGACAGGTCCTCTTTATACTCCTACATACATGTATAGAGCCATGACAGGTCCTTTTATACTCCTATATACATGTATAGAGACATGACAGGTCCTCTTTATACTCCTACATACATGTATAGAGCCATGACAGGTCCTCTTTATACTCATATATACATGTATAGAGCCATGACAGGTCCTCTTTATACTCCTATATACATGTATAGAGCCATGACAGGTCCTCTTTATACTCCTACATACATGTATAGAGCCATGACAGGTCCTCTTTATACTCCTATATACATGTATAGAGCCATGACAGGTCCTCTTTATACTCCTATATTCATGTATAGTGCCATGACAGGTCCTCTTTATACTCCTATATACATGTATAGAGCCATGACAGGTCCTCTTTATATTCCTATATACATGTATAGTGCCATGACAGGTCCTCTTTATACTCCTACATACATGTATAGAGCCATGACAGGTCCCCTTTATATTCCTATATACATGTATAGAGCCATGACAGGTCCTCTTTATATTCCTATACATGTATAGAGCCATGACAGGTCCTCTTTATGCTCCTATATACATGTATAGAGCCATGACAGGTCCTCTTTATATTCCTATATACATGTATAGAGCCATGACAGGTCCTCTTTATATTCCTATACATGTATAGAGACATGACAGGTCCTCTTTATACTCCTATATACATGTATAGAGCCATGACAGGTCCTCTTTATATTCCTATATACATGTATAGTGCCATGACAGGTCCTCTTTATACTCCTACATACATGAATAGAGCCATGACAGGTCCTCTTTATACTCCTATACACATGGATAGAGACATGACAGGTCCTCTTTATACTCCTATATACATGGATAGAGCCATGACAGGTCCTCTTTATACTCCTACATACATGTATAGAGCCATGACAGGTCCTCTTTATACTCATATATACATGTATAGTGCCATGAAAGGTCCGCTGTATACTCCTATATACATGTATTGAGCCATGACAGGTCCTCTTTATGCTCCTATACATGTATAGAGCCATGAAAGGTCCGCTGTATACTCCTACATACATCTATAGAGCCATGACACGTCCTTTTACACTCCTATACACATGGATAGAGCCATGACAGGTCCTCTTTATACTCCTATATACATGAATAGAGCCATGACAGGTCCTCTTTATACTCCTATACACATGGATAGAGACATGACAGGTCCTCTTTATACTCCTATATACATGGATAGAGCCATGACAGGTCCTCTTTATACTCCTATATACATGTATAGAGCCATGACAGGTCCTCTTTATACTCCTATATACATGGATAGAGCCATGACAGGTCCTCTTTATACTCCTACATACATGTATAGAGCCATGACAGGTCCTCTTTATACTCCTACATACATGTATAGTGCCATGACAGGTCCTCTTTATACTCCTATATACATGTATAGAGCCATGACAGGTCCTCTTTATACTCCTACATACATGTATAAAGCCATGACAGGTCCTCTTTATACTCCTACATACATGTATAGTGCCATGACAGGTCCTCTTTATACTCCTATATACATGTATAGAGCCATGACACGTCCTTTTATACTCCTATATACATGTATAGAGCCATGACAGGTCCTCTTTATACTCCTACATACATGTATAGTGCCATGACAGGTCCTCTTTATATTCCTATATACATGTATAGAGCCATGACAGGTCCTCTTTATACTCCTATATACATGTATAGAGCCATGACAGGTCCTCTTTATACTCCTATATACATGTATAGAGCCATGACAGGTCCTCTATATACTCCTATATACATGTATAGAGCCATGACAGGTCCTCTTTATACTCCTACATACATGTATAGAGCCATGACAGGTCCTCTTTATACTCCTACATACATGTATAGTGCCATGACAGGTCCTCTTTATACTCCTACATACATGTATAGTGCCATGACAGGTCCTCTTTATACTCCTACATACATGTATAAAGCCATGACAGGTCCTCTTTATACTCCTATATACATGTATAGAGCCATTACAGGTCCTCTTTATATTCCTATATACATGTATAGAGCCATTACAGGTCCTCTTTATACTCCTATATACATGTATAGAGCCATGACAGGTCCTCTTTATACTCCTATACATGTATAGAGCCATGACAGGTCCTCTTTATATTCCTATATACATGTATAGTGCCATGACAGGTCCTCTTTATACTCATATATACATGTATAGAGCCATGACAGGTCCTCTTTATACTCCTATACATGTATAGAGCCATGACAGGTCCTCTTTATACTCCTACATACATGTATAGAGCCATGACAGGTCCTCTTTATACTCCTATATACATGTATAGAGCCATGACAGGTCCTCTTTATACTTATATATACATGTATAGAGCCATGACAGGTCCTCTTTATACTTATATATACATGTATAGAGCCATGACAGGTCCTCTTTATACTCATATATACATGTATAGAGCCATGACAGGTCCTCTTTATATTCCTATATACATGTATAGAGCCATGACAGGTCCTCTTTATACTCCTATATACATGTATAGAGCCATGACAGGTCCTCTTTATACTCCTACATACATGTATAGTGCCATGACAGGTCCTCTTTATACTCCTACATACATGTATAGAGCCATGACAGGTCCTCTTTATACTCCTATATACATGTATAGAGCCGTGACAGGTCCTCTTTATACTCCTATATACATGTATAGAGCCATGACAGGTCCTCTTTATACTCCTATATACATGTATAGAGCCATGACAGGTCCTCTTTATACTCCTATATACATGTATAGAGCCATGACAGGTCCTCTTTATACTCCTACATACATGTATAGAGCCATGACAGGTCCTCTTTATACTCCTATATACATGTATAGAGCCATGACAGGTCCTCTTTATACTCCTATATTCATGTATAGTGCCATGACAGGTCCTCATTATACTCCTATATACATGTATAGAGCCATGACAGGTCCTCTTTATACTCCTATATACATGTATAGAGCCATGACAGGTCCTCTTTATACTCCTACATACATGTATAGAGCCATGACAGGTCCCCTTTATATTCCTATATACATGTATAGAGCCATGACAGGTCCTCTTTATATTCCTATACATGTATAGAGCCATGACAGGTCCTCTTTATGCTCCTATATACATGTATAGAGCCATGACAGGTCCTCTTTATATTCCTATATACATGTATAGAGCCATGACAGGTCCTCTTTATATTCCTATACATGTATAGAGACATGACAGGTCCTCTTTATACTCCTATATACATGTATAGAGCCATGACAGGTCCTCTTTATATTCCTATATACATGTATAGAGCCATGACAGGTCCTCTTTATACTCCTATATACATGTATAGAGCCATGACAGGTCCTCTTTATATTCCTATATACATGTATAGAGCCTTAGGGGGTTAGATCCGACAGGCGGATCTAAGGATCTAAGATGCAATTCTTCGGCGTCCGCTGGGTGGCGTTCACGTCATTTTCCGCGTCGGGTATGCAAATTGGCTATTTCCGACGATCCACGAACGTACGAGCGGCCGGCGCATTCTTTTACATCGTCTCTAGTCGGCTTTTTCCGGCGTATAGTTAAAGCTGGTATTTCGTGGCGTATAGTTAGACTTGCCATGTTAAGTATGGCCGTCGTTCCCGCGTTTATTTAGAATTTTTAATTTTTTTTGCGTAAGTCGTCTGTGAATCGGGATGGACGTAATTCACGTCTATGTTAAAAAAAAATGACGTCATTTAGCGCAATGCACGGCGGGAAATTTAGGGACGGCGCATGCGCAGTTCATTCGGCGCGGGGACGCTCTTCATTTAAATGAAACACGCCCCTTAATCGCCGATTTAAATTACGCGCCGTTACGCCGCCAGAGGTAGACTACGCCGCCGTAACTTAGGCGCAAAATCTTTATGGATTCGAACTAAAGCCGGGTAAGTTACGGCGGCGTAGCGTATCTCTGATACGCTGCGTGGGTGTGGATCTGCCCCTATATTTGGGTACAGCGTTGCATGACCGCGCAATTGTCATTCAATTGCTGAAAAAATTGGTCTGGGCGGGCATTTCTCTTTGGAAATTGGAAAATTATTCGAATTCAAAAACATTTCAAATTTGAAAACCATTCAAATTTCGTCCAAATACATTTTTTTCGTTATTTCGGATTCGTTTAAATTTGGTATTCTTCTAATTGGGAAATTGGGATTTATATGCGAATTCACAAATAACGAAAATGTGTCCGAATTTTAATTCAGAACGAAACAAACCGCACATGTGTAATACAGGCATTAAAATAAATTACCATGAATTCTACTAAATACTATCAACTAGCGTCCAGATCTCAGAATTTTGGAACAGATTCACAAAAGAGATACGACGGCGTATCGCCCATCGTAACTATGCGGCTGATTCATAGAATCAGTTACGCATAGATAGCCCTAAGATCCGACAGGTGTAAGTGACTTACACTGTCGGATCCTAAGGCTGCAATTCTAGGCCGGCCGCTAGGTGGCGAGGCCATTGCGGTCGGCGTAGAATATGCAAATGAATACTTACGGCGATCCCCGAATGTCCGCGCTGCCCGTCGATCTAACTTTACGTTGTTTCCGTCGAATTACGCAACGTAAAATTAAGGCTGAGCCCTAGTTGTTCTAAGCCATGTTAATTATGGCCGTCGTTCCCGCGTCGAAATTTAAAAAACAACGTCGTTTGCGTAAGCCGTCCGTGAATGGCGCTGGACGCCATTTACGTGAACGTCTAAACAAATGACGTCCGTGCGACGTCATTTAGCGCAATGCACGTCGGGTAATTTACCCGACGGAGCATGCGCAGTACGTTCGGTGCGGGAACGCGCCTAATTTAAATGGTGCCCGCCCCATTTGAATTGGGCGGGCTTGCGCTGAGCGCATTTACGTTACACCGCCGCAAGTTTACAGGTAAGAGTTCTGAGAATCAGGCACTTACGCTGTAAACCTGCGGCGGTGTAACGTAAATCACATACGTTACGCTGCCCAGGAGCAGCGTAATTCTATGTGAATCTGGCCCATAATGTGCTGTAGTGGGATTTCCATCCGTCTCCCTGATATATAACAGTGTGAGATGGAGGTTCTCTTCATAGCACCGTGTGATAAATAAGATCAGAGTTCTGTAGAAAGCTTTCCCTTCCCTATGTGTGCCCGGCACTGATCTCCCCTCTGCCCCCCTCCCATCCCAGGCACTGTCTGTATACAGCTTTATATGGCACAGCTGGTGTGTAGGGGAAGGGAGAGCGGAGAATGTCACACGGCGGAGGGTTGTGGGTAGAAGACGCACAGGATTCTGGGAGACACAGGCTCAGTATGATCTAGGAGGAGAAGAGACTGCAGACGCTGAGAGAGGTACAATGTGTTTATTATTTCCTGTGTTATGTATTATTATATGATTATTACATCCTGTGTATCGTATATTCCCAACTCCGGAGACTGAGTCTGTTACATTGTATAAATATTATTATTATATCCTGTATTATATATTATTATATGATTATTACATCCTGTGTATTGTATATTCCGACACCGGAGACTGAATCTGTTACATTGTATAATTATTATTATTATTATTATTATTTTTATTATATCCTGTATTAGATATTATATGATTATTACATCCTGTGTAACGTATATTCCCAACTCCGGAGACTGAATCTGTTACATTGTATAATTATTATTATTATTATTATTATTATTTTTATTATATCCTGTATTAGATATTATATGATTATTACATCCTGTGTAACGTATATTCCCAACTCCGGAGACTGAATCTGTTACATTGTATAATTATTATTATTATTATTATTATTATTATTATTATTATATCCTTTATTATATATTATATGATTATTACATCCTGTGAATCTTATATTCCAACACCGGAGACAGAATCTGTTACATTGTAGTATTATTATTATTATTATTATTTCCTGTATTATAAATTATTAGATTATTACATCCTGTGTATCGTATATTCCCAACACCGGAGACAGAATCTGTTACATTGTATTCTTATTATTATATCCTGTACTATATATTATTATATTATCACTACATCCTGTGTATCGTATATTCCAAACACCGGAGAGTGAATGTATTATGCCTCGTACACACGACCGGACTTTCAGAGAAAAATAGTCAGTCCGGCTGTGTTTAGCCTCCATTGGACTTTTTTTCTCGGAAGTCTGACGGACCTTAGATAGAGAACCTGCTCTCTTTCTTTCCGACGGACTCACGGCGGACTTATGCACGGTCTAAAGTCCGGTTGTGTGTACGAGGCATAACATTGTATTCTTCTTCTTCTTATTATTATTATTATCCTGTACTATCTATATATATAAAACTCAACGTGTGTGTGTGTGTGTATGTATGTATGTATGTATGTTCCAGCATCACGTCCAAACGGCTAAAGATATTAACATGAAACTTGGCACACATGTTACTTATATGTCAGCAACAAACATAGTATAGGTGGTTTAACCCTTACCCACCCCCATTTGCCATGGTCGGGGTTTTCCTTTAAAGTCCCATTCAACTCTATGGGAAATACATGTTACTTCATAACTTCCAAACGGCTGTACATATTTCGATAACACTTGGTCACATGTTACTTATATGTCCACTTAAACTATAGGATAGTTAATTTATCCCTTAACTACCCCCATTTGTGAGGGTCGGGATTTTTGTTTAAAGTCCCATGCAAATCAATGGGAAATGTATGTTCCCACATAACTTCTGTATGCCTGGAGATATTTCAATAATACCTGCTACACATATTACTTATATGCCAAATAAAAATATATGACAGTTACATTAACCCTTACCTACACCCTTATATAAAAGATGGGTATATTTATATTACTATGATTTTCCTCCCCAAATGGTTAAGATAGGAAGACCGGGCAACGCCGGGTATTCAGCTAGTATATATTATATGATTACTACATCCTGTGTATCGTACATTCCAAACACTGGAGACTGGATCTGTTACATTGTATAATTATTATTATATCCCATATTATTTAATATATGATTACGGCACCTGTGTTTTGTATATTCCAAACGCAAGAGACCGTAATCTGTCACATTGTATAATTATTATTATATTGTGTACTATATATTACAATATCCTGTGTCTGTAACTGTTATACTATATAGTACAGGATATAATAATAATTATACAACGTAACAGTTGCAGTCTCCGGTGTTTGGAATGTACAAGACATGAGACAGTGTCATAATATATACAGGATATATAATAATAATAATAATAATAATAATAATAATAATAATAATAAATATATATAATTTTTACTTTATTTTTAAAATCAGAATTTCTTTTCAAAATGTTTCTATTAATTTTTAATAATAATTTATTAATAATTTATTAATAATTTTACAACGTAACAATTGCAGTCTCTAGTGTTTGGAATGTACAAGACATGAGACAGTGTCATAATATATACAGGATATAATAATAATAAAAATAATAATAATAATAATAATAATTATAAATATATATAATTTTTACTTTATTTTTTAAAATCAGAATTTGTTTTCAAAAAACATTGTCATATTATATACAGGATATAATAATAATAATAATAATAATAATTATATATATATATATATATATATATATATATATATATATATATATATATATATATATATATATATTTTTATTATTATTATTTATTAAATCAGAATTTATTAAACCACTAGGGGTCTGCGCTATAGCCCAATGACAGCCACAGCGCGGACCCCAATTGCCTGGAGGTCGTCAATAAACGTCCTCCGCGGCGCGCGCTGTGATCATCCAAGTCGCTGAGACTCGGGTGATCACAGATCAGAGTAAGGAGCTGATCCCGGCCCCTTACCACGTGATCAGCTGTCAGCCAATGACAGTTGATCACGTGATGAAAACAAAGCCCGGCAATAATTTTTTTTTTCTCCTCACGCTGACAGCGTGAGCCGATCACAGGCTTAGGTGCAAGGGACATCAGTCCGAAGAGGGAGGAGGCACATCTGCCTCATTCTGCCAATCTATACCCCCTGCCAGTGTCACCTGCCAGTGTCCACAGTGCCACCTATCAATGCCCACGAGTGAAACCTATCAATGCCCACCATTGGTGCCAATCAGTGCCTCATCAGTGCCACCTAGCAGTGCTGCCTATCATTGTAATCTACCAGTGCCGATCAGTGCCCATTATTGCCACCCATCAGTACCCATCAGTGCCACCTTTCAATGCCACCTATTAGTGCCACTTTTCAGTGCCACCTATCAATGCCCTTGCCAGTGTCACCTCTCAGTGTCACCTCTCAGTGCCCACCAGTGCCACCTATCAGTGCCCACCAGTGCCGCCTATCAGTGTCCACCAGTGCCGCCCATCGGTGCCAATCAGTGCAGCCTCATCAGCGTACATCAATGAAGGAGAAAAATTACCTGTTAGCAAAATTTTATAACAAAATATAAAAAAATATAAAAACCGCAGAGGTGATCAAATACCACCAAAAGAAAGCTCTATTTGTGGGGAATTGCGTCAGCGCTGAAAGCTGAAAATTGGTCTGGGCAGGAGGGGGGTTTAAGTGCCCGGCAAGCAAGTGGTTAAAAAAATGTTTTGTTTATTTTTAATAATAATTTATTAATAATTATAAAACGTGACAGATTGCTGTCCGGTGTTTGGAACATTTGTAATCATATATTAGATAATAATAATAATTATACAATGTAACAGTTCTGGGTGTTTGGTGTGTACCATATACAGGATGCAGCTCAATATTATAATCATTTTACAATGTAACAGGTTCAGTCTCTGGTGTTTTATAATGTACATTATTATTATTATTATACAGGATGTATATGGCGCCAACAGTTTGCACAGCGCTTTACAACATCGGGGAAGACCGTACAGTTCCAATACAGGAGGAATCAGAGGGCCCGGCTCGGTAGAGCTTACAATCTAAGAGGGAGGGATACTCAGGATGCAGTAATCATGTAATATATAGTACCTGAAAAAATAAACATTATAATATTACAACATCTTGTGTTTCTTATGTTGCAAACACTGTAATTGTTACATTGTATAAATATTATTACATCCTGTACTATATGTTATATCATTAGTCTCGGCTCACACTGGGGAGGCTTTAAAGTCGCGTGACTCTGAAGCCGTCGTCGTACAGCGCGACTTCAGTGCGTCTTGCAAACGACTTCTGTAATAGAAGTCAATGCACATCGCTCCGAAGTCGCCCCCAAAAGTTACAGGAACCTTTTTTTTAATTAAACTACATGGAATGCGACTTGTCAGGCGGATAAGTCGCCTGAGTGTGACCCGACTCTTACTGCATCCTGTCTAGTATATTCCAAACAACTGGAGACTTTAACCCCTTGCTTACTGGGCACATATACCCCCCCCACAGGGCCCCCCGGGGAGGTGAAATTTCAGCTTCCGGCACTGCGTCGCTTTAACTGACAATTGCGCGGTCGTGCGATGTGGCTCCCAAACAAAATTGACGTCCTTTTTTCCCCACAAATAGAGCTGTCTTTTGGTGGTATTTGATCACCTCTGCGGTTTTTATTTTTTGCGCTATAAACAAAAAAAGAGCGACAATTTTGAAAAAAAAAACAATATTTTTTACTTTTTGCTGTAATAATATCCCATTTTTTTTTAAAAAAAAAAGCTAATTTTTTTTCTCAGTTTAGGCCGATACGTATTCTTCTACATATTTTCGGTATAAAAAAAATAATCGCAATAAGCGACTGGTTTGCGCAAAAGTTATACTGTAGTGCCTACAAAATAGGAGACAGAACTATGATTTTTTTTTTTACTAGTAATGGCGGAGATCTGCGATTTTTTTTATTGGGACTGCGATATTATGGCGGACACATCGGACACTTTTGACACATTTTTGGGACTATTCACATTTATACAGCGATCAGTGCTATAAAAATGCACTGGTTACTGTATAAATGTGACTGGCAGGGAAGGGGGTTAACACTAGGGGGCGAGGAAGGGGTTAAATGTGTTCCCTGCATAGGGTTTCTAACTGTGGGGGGAGGGGACCGATCTGTGTCCCTATGTACAAGGGACACACCATCCGGTCTCCTCTCCCTGACAGGACGTGGATCTGTGTGTTTACACCCCATCATTACACACAGATCCACGTCCTTGTCTGTGTAACGGGCGATCGCGGCTGCCTGGCGGACATTGCGGCCACCAGGCACGCGCATCGGCACTGCAGCGATGCGGCAGGCGCGCGCCCCCCAGTGGCCGGAGGAGCCGAGGACGTCTAAAGACGTCCTCCCGGCAATTGAGAGCCATCTTGTGGCCGTCTTTTGGCAATAGGGAGGATACCAAGTGGTTAATTGTTATAATAATAATTAGCATTAGTATTATATCCTGTAGTATGTATTATATTATCGCTACATCCTGTATCTTGTATACTGTATTCCAAACACCGGAGACAAAAACTGTTACATTGTATTATTATTATTATATTCTGCTGCAGTCTGTATATTGTATAAAGTAAACACCAGAGACTTAACTGTTACATTGTATAATTCAGGTTTTTTTTTGTTTGTCATCTGTGCCCCATTGGGGAGATTTCCCTTCACTTCCGGTGTTTCGTCAGATGAGGCGACCTGTCAGAATGTGTAACGGAAGTGACGTTCCGTCTCCGCCATCTTGCTACACCCCGCACTCCTCCATAGTAAGGATACACTGAGAAGGGTGAAAGCGGACATCTTGTTACACCCACCGGAGTTTTGCATTTGGCACTTATATTTACCAGTAAAGTGAGTTTATATAGTGAAATCCAGTACTTAGAAATGACGTTGAATTTTAACCACTTAAGACCCCGACCAAAATGCAGGTAAAGGACCCGGACAGTGCGTCGCTTTAACTGACAATTGCGCGGTCGTGCGACGTGGCTCCCAAACAAAATTGGCGTCCCTTTTTCCCCACAAATAGAGCTTTCTTTTGGTGGTTTTTGATCACCGCTGCGGTTTTTATTTTTTGCGCAATAAAAAAAAATAGAGCGACAGTTTTGAAAAAAATGCAATATTTTTTACTTTTTTCTATAATAAATATATATAAAAAAAAACAATTTTTCCTCAGTTTAGGCCGATACGTATTCTTCTACCTATTTTTGGTAAAAAAATCGCAATAAGCGTTTATCGATTGGTTTGCGCAAAATTTATAGTGTTTACAAAATAGGGGATAGTTTTATTGCATTTTTATTAATATTTTTTTTTTACTACTAATGGCGGCGATCAGCGATTTTTTTTTCTTGACTGCGACATTATGGCGGACACATCTGACAATTTTGACACATTTTTGGGACCATTGTCATTTTCACAGCAGAAAATGCTATAAAAATGCACTGATTGGGAGTTAACCACTAGGGGTCGCTGAAGGGGTTAAGTGTGACCTCATATGTGTTTCTAACTCAAGGGGCAGGGCTGGACGTGTGACGTCATTGATCGTGTTTCCCTATATCAGGGAACACACGATCAATTACAGCGCACAGCTCTCCTCGTTCTTCAGCTCCGGGGACCGATATCGGGACTCCATCGGCGATCAGGTGCGCGGGTCCCGCTGCCGAGGTCACGGAGCTTCGGATCGGGTCTCGGGCGCGCTCCCGCGACCCACGGCTGGGCACTTAAAGAGGACGTACCTGTACGTGCTTGTGCCCAGCCGTGCCATTCTGCCGACGTATATCTGCAGGAGGTGGTCCTTACGTGGTTAAAAGCAGCGGCAAGCCGGCTCATCTCACAGGTTTGCTGATCTGACAGAACACCGCTGCTTTTAAAATTCAACATCTAACCAGTCAGACGAACTTCTAAGCACTGTATATGCAAAACTCCGGTGGGTGTAACAAGATGTCTGCTTTCCCCCCTTCTCAGTCTACTGTATCCTTACTATGGAGGAGCGCGGGGTGTAGCAAGATGGCGGAGACGGAACGTCACTTCCGTTACACATTCTGACGGATTGCCGAATCTGACAAAACACCGACCCCATAGCTAAAGCAGGAAGTAGGAGGAAATCCCTTCAAAGAGAAGGAATCTCTGGTTGTCAACAAAGCTAGTGTCCCCATTGAAAAAACGTTCTTCTATTAATGTGGTTGTAAACCCATGACAACCACTTTAAATCTCCGCCGAAAAAAAATATAATAAAAGTCAGCAGCTACAAATACTGCAGCTGCTGACTCTTAATATTAGGACACTTACCTGTCCTGGAGTCCAGCGCCGTCCGCAGCAGAGGATGAGCGATCGCTCGTCACTCTGCTGCCCCCACCGCCATCCTCGGTGAGAGAACCAGGAAGTGAAGCGCTGCGGCTTCACTGCCCGGTTCCCTACGGCGCATGCGCGAGTCGTGCTACGCCATGCTCACTGGTCCACGCTGTGTTCTGGGAGCAACGGAGGGACAGGGGGGACGGGACGGGAGGTGACGTCCTGCCCGCAGTCTACCCGCAGACTGTGTGGCTGGAAGTGGGTGCAAATACCTGTCTGCACCCCCCTCCCCCCTGAAAGGTGTCAAATGTGACACCGGAGGGGGGGAGGGTTCCGATGAGCGGAAGTTCCACTTTAGGGTGGAGCTCCGCTTTAACCACTTGCGGACCGCCGCACGACGATATACGTCGACAAAACGGCACGGCTGGGCACAAGGGCGTACATGTATGTCCCCTTTAAGAGCCTAGCCATGGGTCGCACAGCACACCGCCGGCGGCGTGCTTGCGACCCAGTCCTCTTCTCAGTGACTGTCCCTGCGGTAACAGCGGACCCGATCGCCGCCGGTGTTCCGCGATTGGGTCACAGAGAGGAAGAACGGGGAGAGGTAAGTGTAAACAAGCCGCTCTCCCCGTGCTTCCTAGTGTGGCTGTCACTGATCGTCTGTTCCCTGTCATAGGGAACGACGATCAGTGACGTCACACGCACAGCTACGCCCCCCTACAGTAAGAACACTCCCTTAGGACACACTTAACCACTTAAGACCTGGACCAAAATGCAGCTAAAGGACCTTGCCCCTTTATGCGATTCGGGACTGTGTCGTTTTAACTGACAAATGCGCGGTCGTGCGACGTGGCTCCCAAACAAAATTGTCATCCTTTTTTTCCCACAGATAGAGCTTTCTTTTGGTGGTATTTGATCCCCTCTGCGGTTTTTATTTTTTGCACTATAAACAAAAATAGAGCGACAATTTTGAAAAAAATTCAATATTTTTTACTTTTTGCTATAATAAATATCCCACAAAAATATATATAATTTTTTTTTCCTCAGTTTAGGCCGATACGTATTCTTCTACCTATTTTTGGTAAAAAAAATCGCAATAAGCGTTTATCGGTTGGTTTGCGCAAAATTTATAGCGTTTACAAAATAGGGGATAGTTTTATTGCATTTTTATTAGTTTTTTATTTTTTTACTACTAATGGCGGCGATCAGCGATTTTTTTTTCGTGACTGCGACATTATGGCGGACACTTCAGACAATTTTGACACATTTTTGGGACCATTGTCATTTTCACAGCAAAAAATGCATTTAAAATGCATTGTTTACTGTGAAAATGACAATTGCAGTTTGGGAGTTAACCACAGGTGGCGCTGAAGGGGTTAAGTGTGACCTCATCTGTGTTTCTAACTGTAGGGGGGTGTGGCTGTAGGTGTGACGTCATCGAATGTGTTTCCCTATAAAAGGGATCACTCGATGCAGCCGCCACAGTGAAGAACGGGGAAGCGGTGTTTACATACGTCTCTCCCCGTTCTTCAGCTCCGGGGAGCGATCGCGGGACTAAATCGGCGATCGGGTCCGCAGGTCCCGTGGTCCCGGTCACGGAGCTTCGGACCGGGTCGCGGGCGCGCGCCCGCGACCCACAGCTGGGTACTAGTACAGGACGTACCTTTACGTGCTTGTGCCCAGCCGTGCCATTCTGCCGACGTATATGTGCAGGAGGCGGTCCTTAAGTGGTTAACCCCTACAGCGCCCCCTCCTGGTTAACCCCTTCACTGGCAGTGTAATTTTTACAGTAATCAGTGCATTTTTATAGCGCTGTCCGCCATAATGTCGCAGTCACGATAAAAAAAATCGCTGATCGCCGCCATTACTTGTAAAAAATGTTTTTTTATAAAAATGCCATAAAACGATCCCCTATTTTGTAAACGCTATAACTTTTGCGCAAACCAATCAACAAACGCTTATTGCGATTTTTTTTTTACCAAAAATAGGTAGAAGAATACGTATCGGCCTAAACTGAGGAAACTTTTTTTATATATTTTTGGGGGATATTTATTATAGCAAAAAGTAAAAAATATTTTACATTTTTTTTCAAAATTGTCGCTCTATTTTTGTTCATAGCGCAAAAAATAAAAACCGCAGAGATGATCAAATACCACCAAAAAAAAGCTCTGTTTGTGGGGAAAAAAAGGATGTCGATTTTGTTTGGGAGCCACGTCGCACGACCGCGCAATTGTCAGTTAAAGCGATGCAGTGCCGAATCGCAAAAAGTGGCCTGGTCTTTGGCCAGGGCTGAAGTGGTTAAAAAAAATCGAAGAACTGCGGCGGCTGGTCGGCATGTAGTTAAAGTGGTTAGAAATCTTTTCATATACCCAATGAAGTGACTGGACTCAGATGATACACAGAGATGAAACAAATCCTCCTACATACGGTGTACCTGTTTATCTGCAGTCTTCTCTTCTACATCTGTTCAAAGTCCAGCATTTATACATCTTGGGCCAGATTCACAGAGAGATACGACGGTGTATCTCCTGATACGCCGTCGTATCTCTGACTTACACTGGTCGTATCTATGCGACTGATTCATAGAATCAGTTACGCATAGATATGCCTAAGATCCGTAACTGTGTTACACCGTCGGATCTTATTATTTTAAATTTGAAAATGGCGCGGGGGGCGTTCCCGCTGATTTACGCTGAATAATATGTAAATCAGCGAGATACGCGAATTCACGAACGTACGCGGACCCGACGCAGTTTGTTACGACGTTTCCGTAGCGGTTTTCCAGGCGTATACTTACCCCTGCTTCTATGAGGCGCAGCCAATGTTAAGTATAGCCGTCGTTCCCGCGTCGATTTAGAATATTTTTACGTCGTTTGCGTACGCCGATTCAGAAACCTGCACGTCGCAAGTTACGCTCACGTCGAAACCACTGACGTCCTAGTGACGTTAGTGGGAGCAATGCACGCCGGGAAATTTCGCGGACGGCGCATGCTCATTTAAATCGGCACGGGAACGCGCCTGATTTAAATAGTACACTCCCCCTAGCCGCGGAATTTGAATTCCACCGGGGGTTTTGCGATAAGTCGCCGCAAGTTTGGAGGTAAGTGGTTTGTGAATTACCCACTTGCCTCGCAAACTTGCGGCAGCGTATCTTAAATCAGATAGATCACGCGGATCTAAAGATCCGCTGATCTACCTGAATCTGGTTCCTTGTCTGAGCTCTCAGAACGCAGGGGACAGGGAACTGCAATTTATACACTGCAGACCTCAGTGAGAGCTGATTGGAGGGAAGGGACAGCCCTCCTCCCCTTCACGCAGCTCACAGGAACAAAGCTGAGGCTATCAATCACAGGTTGTATGCTGGAGTTCCCTCCCCTGTCACCATTTTTCTCTTGGTGTCAGGAAAACGTGTCAGAAGCGACTCAAGCTGATAGGAGAGGAAAGAGGCGACACACAGAAATGACACTTAGTGCTCTGGACTGAGACAATAACACACTATAGATCAGGGGTAGGCAACCTGGGGCCCTCCAGCTGTTGTGGAACTACATTTCCCATGAGGCATTGCAAGGCAGGCAGTGACAATTACTTCCAGAGGCATGATGGGACTTGTAGTTCTGCAACAGTTGGAGGGCCCCAGGTTGCCTTCCCTTGCTATAGAGCATGGGTGCTGAACCTGTGGCCCTCCAGCTGTTGCAAAACTACAATTCCCATCATGCTTGTAACTGTCAGCGGCTTGCAATGCCTCATGGGACTTTTAGTTCCGCAACAGCTGGAGGGCCACAGGTTGAGCACCCATGCTATAGAGGGATATGGTTTTGTAGCGCTTAAAAAAAAAAAAAGTCCCTGACCCTTTCCAAAAAACGCAGAGGCCAAAAAAAAAATGCATTGATGTGAGAATGTTCCCTAGGAACCCATGTTTGCCACTTCCGGGCCGCCGCACGCCGATACACATCGGCTGTTTGGAGAGGGATACAGTGGCGGCCCGTCCATAGGGATGCCCGGGCGCCGCCCCCTCCTGTAGTAACGGGAAAAAAAAGGGGCCCTTTAAGAATTTTTATTTGGCTTAAAATGTAATTTTTACATTTTAACTGCAGTGATGGCGGCAGTCTATAGAGGGCGCTGCAGCGCCACCCCCTCTCGCAAATAACATACATTCATGCATTGTATTGCAAGAATGTATGTTATTGTTGGTTGCCAGCCGCCGCTGGTCTATTCAGATAACCGGACATAGGGCGCCGGTTACCTGAATAACGGCAGCTGGTTGGCTGAGCGGAAGTGCCTATCAGAGCCAACGGCTTTCCGAGTACAGGCCATCAGCTCCCGGATGTCTTATCCTCGGAACGTAGGGGGGCTGCGTCCCTTGTATAAGACTGACGGCCGTTTCAGCCAATCAGGTTCCCGGATTCTGGTTATCAGGAACCTGATTGGCTGAAGCGTCACCAAGGCGGGAGAAGACATCGAGGGAGGACATGGAAGCAGAAAGGTAAGTGCATTTTACAGGGATTCCACTATGACCTCACTGCCGTTATTTCCCAGTTACAGGAACAATCTCCAGTAAGGAGATGGCATATCTGACAGTCACAGAGTATTTAGAGTCTGTATCTCACGCTGCACCCCCCCCTCCCCTTTAGGCGGTCTGCTTCGGGTGTCTCTTCTGCACATGCAGTAACTCATGGCATGGCAGCTACTGTGTGGGACTCTGTAACAGGAAGATGGGTGTGTTTCACAGCAACAGGTTGTTCTAAAATATGTCAAAAACAGGCATTCAGGCGGGGAAGAAGTTACACAACTTTTTTTTTTGGCCTATAGCTTTGGGAGAGAGAGAGAGAGCATGGTCTGTGGGGGAAGGTGAGAACTCCATCAGATTACAGGATAATGTATCCTCACTGACTTAGGTTCCAATATAACTAATGTGAGTGCTGCTGGATCCCCTCCACCTCTGTATATAGTGTGCTGTGTTCTCTGTATGTATTGTATGTACTGTGTGTTCTGTGTGTTCTGTGTATGTTCTGTGTATGTACTGCGTGTTCTCTGTATGTATTGTATGCATGGTGTGTTCTGTGTGTGTACGGTGCGTTCTGTGTATGCACGGTGTGTTCTGTGTGTGTACGGTGCGTTCTGTGTATGCACGGTGTGTTCTGTGTGTGTACGGTGCGTTCTGTGTATGCATGGTGTGTTCTGTGTGTGTACGGTGCGTTCTGTGTATGTACGGTGTATTCTGTGTGTGTACGGTGCGTTCTGTGGGTGTACGGTGTGTTCTGTGTGTGTACGGTGCGTTCTGTGTATGTACGGTGTGTTCTGTGTATGTACGGTGTGTTCTGTGTGTGTACGGTGCGTTCTGTGTATGTACGGTGTGTTCTGTGTGTGTACGGTGCGTTCTGTGTGTGTACGGTGCGTTCTGTGTATGTACGGAGTGTTCTGTGTGTGTACGGTGCGTTCTGTGTATGCACGGTGTGTTCTGTGTGTGTATGGTGCGTTCTGTGTATGCACGGTGTGTTCTGTGTGTGTATGGTGCGTTCTGTGTGTGTACGGTGTGTTCTGTGTGTGTACGGTGTGTTCTGTGTGTGTACGGTGCGTTCTGTGTGTGTACGGTGCGTTCTGTGTGTGTACGGTGTGTTCTGTGTGTGTACGGTGTGTTCTGTGTGTGTACGGTGCGTTCTGTGTGTGTACGGTGCGTTCTGTGTGTGTACGGTGCGTTCTGTGTATGTACGGTGTGTTCTGTGTGTGTACGGTGCGTTCTGTGTGTGTACGGTGCGTTCTGTGTGTGTACGGTGCGTTCTGTGTATGTACGGTGTGTTCTGTGTGTGTACGGTGCGTTCTGTGTGTGTACGGTGCGTTCTGTGTATGTACGGAGTGTTCTGTGTGTGTACGGTGCGTTCTGTGTATGCACGGTGTGTTCTGTGTGTGTATGGTGCGTTCTGTGTATGCACGGTGTGTTCTGTGTGTGTATGGTGCGTTCTGTGTGTGTACGGTGTGTTCTGTGTGTGTACGGTGTGTTCTGTGTGTGTACGGTGCGTTCTGTGTGTGTACGGTGCGTTCTGTGTGTGTACGGTGTGTTCTGTGTGTGTACGGTGTGTTCTGTGTGTGTACGGTGTGTTCTGTGTGTGTACGGTGTGTTCTGTGTGTGTACGGTGCGTTCTGTGTGTGTACGGTGCGTTCTGTGTGTGTACGGTTGTGTGTACGGTGCGTTCTGTGTGTGTACGGTGCGTTCTGTGTGTGTACGGTGTGTTCTGTGTGTGTACGGATGTCTTATCCTCGGAACGTAGGGGGGCTGCGTCCCTTGTATAAGACTGACGGCCGTTTCAGCCAATCAGGTTCCCGGATTCTGGTTATCAGGAACCTGATTGGCTGAAGCGTCACCAAGGCGGGAGAAGACATCGAGGGAGGACATGGAAGCAGAAAGGTAAGTGCATTTTACAGGGATTCCACTATGACCTCACTGCCGTTATTTCCCAGTTACAGGAACAATCCCCAGTAAGGAGATGGCATATCTGACAGTCACAGAGTATTTAGAGTCTGTATCTCACGCTGCACCCCCCCCTCCCCTTTAGGCGGTCTGCTTCGGGTGTCTCTTCTGCACATGCAGTAACTCATGCCATGGCAGCTACTGTGTGGGACTCTGTAATAAGAAGATGGGTGTGTTTCACAGCAACAGGTTGTTCTAAAATATGTCAAAAACAGGCATTCAGGCGGGGAAGAAGTTACACAACTTTTTTTTTTTGCCTATAGCTTTGGGAGAGAGAGAGAGCATGGTCTGTGGGGGAAGGTGAGAACTCCATCAGATTACAGGATAATGCATCCTCACTGACTTAGGTTCCAATATAACTAATGTGAGTGCTGCTGGATCCCCTCCACCTCTATATATAGTGTGCTGTGTTCTCTGTATGTACTGTGTGTTCTCTGTATGTATTGTATGTACTGTGTGTTCTGTGTGTTCTGTGTATGTTCTGTGTATGTACTGCGTGTTCTCTGTATGTATTGTATGCATGGTGTGTTCTGTGTGTGTACGGTGCGTTCTGTGTATGCACGGTGTGTTCTGTGTGTGTACGGTGCGTTCTGTGTATGCATGGTGTGTTCTGTGTGTGTACGGTGCGTTCTGTGTATGTACGGTGTATTCTGTGTGTGTACGGTGCGTTCTGTGGGTGTACGGTGTGTTCTGTGTGTGTACGGTGCGTTCTGTGTATGTACGGTGTGTTCTGTGTATGTACGGTGTGTTCTGTGTGTGTACGGTGCGTTCTGTGTATGTACGGTGTGTTCTGTGTGTGTACGGTGCGTTCTGTGTGTGTACGGTGTGTTCTGTGTATGTACGGTGTGTTCTGTGTGTGTACGGTGCGTTCTGTGTATGCACGGTGTGTTCTGTGTGTGTATGGTGCGTTCTGTGTGTGTACGGTGTGTTCTGTGTGTGTACGGTGTGTTCTGTGTGTGTACGGTGCGTTCTGTGTGTGTACGGTGCGTTCTGTGTATGCACGGTGTGTTCTGTGTATGTACGGTGCGTTCTGTGTGTGTACGGTGCGTTCTGTGTGTGTACGGTGCGTTCTGTGTGTGTACGGTGCGTTCTGTGTGTGTACGGTGTGTTCTGTGTGTGTACGGATGTCTTATCCTCGGAACGTAGGGGGGCTGCGTCCCTTGTATAAGACTGACGGCCGTTTCAGCCAATCAGGTTCCCGGATTCTGGTTATCAGGAACCTGATTGGCTGAAGCGTCACCAAGGCGGGAGAAGACATCGAGGGAGGACATGGAAGCAGAAAGGTAAGTGCATTTTACAGGGATTCCACTATGACCTCACTGCCGTTATTTCCCAGTTACAGGAACAATCCCCAGTAAGGAGATGGCATATCTGACAGTCACAGAGTATTTAGAGTCTGTATCTCACGCTGCACCCCCCCTCCCCTTTAGGCGGTCTGCTTCGGGTGTCTCTTCTGCACATGCAGTAACTCATGGCATGGCAGCTACTGTGTGGGACTCTGTAATAAGAAGATGGGTGTGTTTCACAGCAACAGGTTGTTCTAAAATATGTCAAAAACAGGCATTCAGGCGGGGAAGAAGTTACACAACTTTTTTTTTTGGCCTATAGCTTTGAGGGGGGGGGGGGAGAGGAGAGAGAGAGAGAGAGATCGATCTGTGGGGGAAGGTGAGAACTCCATCAGATTACAGGATAATGCATCCTCACTGACTCAGGTTCCAATATAACTAATGTGAGTGCTGCTGGATCCCCTCCACCTCTGTATATAGTGTGCTGTGTTCTCTGTATGTACTGTGTGTTCTCTGTATGTATTGTATGTACTGTGTGTTCTCTGTATGTATTGTATGTACTGTGTGTTCTGTGTATGTTCTGTGTATGTACTGCATGTTCTCTGTATGTATTGTATGCATGGTGTGTTCTGTGTGTGTACGGTGCGTTCTGTGTATGTACGGTGTGTTCTGTGTACGGTGCGTTCTGTGTATGTACGGTGTGTTCTGTGTACGGTGCGTTCTGTGTGTGTACGGTGTGTTCTGTGTGTATGTACGGTGCGTTCTGTGTGTGTACGGTGTGTTCTGTGTGTGTACGGTGTGTTCTGTGTGTGTACGGTGCATGCACGGTGTGTTCTGTGTATGCACGGTGTGTTCTGTGTGTTCTGTGCCTGCACGGTGTGTTCTGTGTGTGTACGGTGCGTTCTGTGTATGCACGGTGTGTTCTGTGTGTGTACGGTGCGTTCTGTGTGTGTACGGTGTGTTCTGTGTGTGTACGGTGCGTTCTGTGTATGTACGGTGTGTTCTGTGTATGTACGGTGTGTTCTGTGTGTGTACGGTGCGTTCTGTGTATGCACGGTGTGTTCTGTGTATGCACGGTGTGTTCTGTGTCTGCACGGTGTGTTCTGTGTGTGTACGGTGCGTTCTGTGTATGCACGGTGTGTTCTGTGTGTTTTGTGTATGCACGGTGTGTTCTGTGTGTTCTGTGTGTTCTGTGTCTGCACGGTGTGTTCTGTGTGTTCTGTGTCTGCACGGTGTGTTCTGTGTGTGTACGGTGCGTTCTGTGTATGCACGGTGTGTTCTGTGTGTTCTGTGTATGTACGGTGTGTTCTGTGTGTGTGTGTGTACGGTGCGTTCTGTGTGTGTACGGTGTTTTCTGTGTGTGTACGGTGCGTTATGTGTATGTACGGTGTGTTCTGTGTGTGTACGGTGCGTTCTGTGTATGCACGGTGCGTTCTGTGTATGCACGGTGTGTTCTGTGTGTTCTGTGTCTGCACGGTGTGTTCTGTGTGTGTACGGTGTGTTCTGTGTGTTCTGTGTCTGCACGGTGTGTTCTGTGTATGCACGGTGTGTTCTGTGTATGCACAGTGTGTTCTGTGTGTTCTGTGGGTATTGGGAGCTGTGACAGCAGAGGATGGGCAGGTAAGGAGCTGGAGGGGTTTGCACCCCCCCAATTTGTTTTTATCACCAGCCACCACTGGAGGGATATCTCTGTCATGGCAGCAGCTAGCTACCATAACCCTGGTATCCTCTTCTTCAGCGGGCGGTCCAGGTTTCCCATAATGGTGGTCTATGCGATTCACCGCAAGATCACTTTTATTAGCGGCGGGAGAGGGGCCCCCCTCCCATCGCTCTTCCTGGACTCTGCGGTGGATTCACCGCAAGATCACTTTTATCAGCGGCGGGAGAGGGGCCCCCCCTCCCCTGCCCTCCGCCGCTTACCGTAGATACCGTAAATATGTAGAAGAATACGTATCGGCCTAAACCGAGGACATTTTTTTATTTTTTTTTAAATGGGATATTATTATAACAAAAAGTAAAAAATATTGGCCCATATTCTGTGTAAAAATCCGTGGGCTGCACTTAAGGCACTTACACTCCGCTGTCCCAACTTACAGGAGCAAGTGCTGTATTCCCCAAACACTTGCTCCGTAAGTTGGGACAGCGGAGTGTAAATGGCCCGGCGTAGCCTGGCGGATCTCCAAGGGGGCGGCTTGTATTCAAATTAAGCGCGCCCCCGCATACGCAAATGAGTCCTTCACGTAAATGCCATCTAGCGGCGGCCGGCGTCATTACATTTAAGATCCGCCAGTGTAAGTGACTTACAGATGGCGGATCTTAAGTGTATCTATGCGAAAATGATTCTAAGAATCAGTCGCATAGATACACTGGCCAAAAAAGGGAGATACAATGGAGTATCCTGAGATACTCCATCGTAACTTCTATGAGAATATGGCCCATTGTGGTTTTTTTTTCAAAATTTTCTGTCTTTTTATGTTTAAAGCTCAAAAAATAAAAATCGCAGAGATGATCAAATACCACCAAAAGGAAGCTCTATTTGTGGGAAAAAAATGATAAAAATATAATTTGGGTACAGTGTTGTATGACCGCGCAATTGTCATTCAAAATGCGTCAGCGCTGAAAATTGGTCTGGGCACGAAGGGGGTTTAAGTGCCCAGTAATGAAGTGGTTAAAGGGGAGTTCCAGTCTTTTTTATGTTTATTAAAAGCCAGCGGCTACAAAAAGTGTAGCTGCTGACTTTTAATAAATGGACACTTACCTGCTCCACTGTCCAGCAACGCGGCCGCCCAGAGCGTTGCTCCTCTCCCCCCCTCTCCGCCGGCGCCTCCATTCAGACTGTGGGCACCCGGCCGTGACAGCTTTCAGCTTCACGGCCGGGCACTCGCTGCGCATGCACGAGCTGCGCTGCGCTCTAGGAGTGGACAGGCGATCTCCTACAGGAAGGGGCCGCCTAAGGCGATATGACGAGTAACCTAAGCGGTCCCTGGGCGAAAGGAAGAAGTGGGACAGGAAGTTCCACTCCTAATGAAGCCCCCACTCTAGGGTTGCCACCTGTACGGGATTCCCTGGGTACGGGTCTTGAATCATGTGCCCGGGTTTTGTACTGCCTGTAACCCGGGCACATGATTTAGCCCAGAACAGGGGCAGACCATCCAGACAGGGGGGACCATCAGCACACCTTTAACTGTGAAACAGCAGCAGCGGCATTGTAAAGTATACACTGGTGTAGATTCACGTAGCTGCGCTTTAAGTTACGGCGGCGCAGCGTAGTGTATTTACGCTACGCCTCCGCAACTTACAGGAGCAAGTGCAGTATTCACAAAGCACTTGCTCCGTAAGTTGCGGCGGCGTAGCGTAAATGGGGCCGGCGTAAGCGCGCGTAATTCAAATGTGGAAGGGGGGCGTGTTTTATGTAAATGTATGATGACCTGCGCCGTCCGTGTACATATCCCAGTGTGCATTGCTTCCAAGTACGGCGCAACAACGTTTTGGTTTCGACGTGAACGTAAATAACGTCCAGCCCCATTCGCGAACGACTTACGCAAACAACGTCAAAAATTCAAATTTCAAAGCGGGAACGACGTCCATACTTAACATTGGCTGCGCCTCCTAATAGCGGGAGCAACCTTACGCAGAAAAAGCCTTTACGCAAACGACGTAAAAAACTACCTCCGGGCGCACGTACGTTTGTGAATCGGCGTATCTAGGTAACTTGCATATTCTACGCCGAAAACAACGGAGGCGCCCCTAGCGGCCAACATAATATTGCACACAATTCTACGCCGCCGCAATCAAGTTACGTCGGTGGAGGAAGCCTATTTTTTAAGCGTATCTGCCTTTGAGAATCGGCGTAACGATACGCCGGCGCAGATTTAAAATTACGGCGGCGTATCTGGTGATACGCCGCCGTAATAGCTATGTGAATCTACCCCACTGTGCCTGCGGTGTGTGTTCGGGATCCAAAGCTCCTTTCTGTCCCCTCCCCCCTCCTCCCTCCAGTCTCGTGCTGTGCGGGGTCCTTGTTATCTCAGACTCATCCACCCCGTGTGTGTTGAGAGACCTGGGAGGCGGAGCTCACTGTAGCTCCTGTCCGCTGGTCAGAGGAAGGGAGGAGGTGAGTTGAAGTTTCTTAGGGTGGATAGAAGTTGCAAACTTTCAAGGAGATTTTTTCTTCAGGAGAAGAATCTTGGAGGAGACAGTGAGTGTGGGGGGAGGGGAGGGGGGGTGAGGACTGCAGCCCGATCACATGTGACAGATCACTTCTAAGCATGAACAGTCTGTGCAAACATCCTCCAATCCAATTGTTCAGACGAGATATGTGGGGTAATTTATAGCCATTCATGTAACCTGTGTGTATGTGGTGAGTTCACACCTCTGATTGTACCGACTCAGAGCCTGGAGAACACTGGGTTACATGAATGGTCATTGATCTACCTTCACATTATCTGGAGTGCTGGGGGTGGAGTACATAGATCGGCACTTACATCTAGTAGTACTGTTGTATGATTTATTGTTGTAAATGTCTTTAGTGGATGAGTTTTTATTTATTTTTTATTATTATTATTATTATTATTATTATTATTATTATTATTATTATTATTATTATATACATCGCTATCTGACCACTTCTCAGCCCCCAACTCCCCCCAGCTTACATCACCCCCCCCCAGACCACTTCATACAGACACCACACTCCTCTCCTGTACTAACTGCACCCATCATACCTTCCACACTCCTCTCCTGTACTAACTGCACCCATCATACCTTCCACACTCCTCTCCTGTACTAACTGCACCCATCATACCCTCCGCACTCCTCTCCTGTACTAACTGCACCCATCATACCTTCCACACTCCTCTCCTGTACTAACTGCACCCATCATACCTTCCACACTCCTCTCCTGTACTAACTGCACCCATCATACCCTCCGCACTCCTCTCCTGTACTAACTGCACCCATCATACCTTTCCAAACTCCTCTCCTGTACTAACTGCACCCATCATACCTTCCACACTCCTCTCCTGTACTAACTGCACCCATCATACCCTCCGCACTCCTCTCCTGTACTAACTGCACCCATCATACCTTTCCAAACTCCTCTCCTGTACTAACTGCACCCATCATACCTTCCAAACTCCTCTCCTGTACTAACTGCACCCATCATACCTTCCAAACTCCTCTCCTGTACTAACTGCACCCATCATACCTTCCAAACTCCTCTCCTGTACTAACTGCACCCATCAAACCTTCCAAACTCCTCTCCTGTACTAACTGCTCCCATCATACCTTCCAAACTCCTCTCCTGTACATACTGTCCCCATCATACCCTTCGCACTCCTCTCCTGTACTAACTTCTCCCATCATACCTTCCAAACACCTCTCCTGTACTAACTGCACCCATCATACCTTCCAAACTCCTCTCCTGTACTAACTTCTCCCATCATACCTTCCAAACTCCTCTCCTGTACATACTACCTCATTATACCCTCCACACTCCTCTCCTGTACTAACTGCACCCATCATACACTCCACACTCCTCTCCTGTACTAACTGCACCCATCATACCTTCCAAACTCCTCTCCTGTACTAACTGCACCCATCATACCTTCCAAACTCCTCTCCTGTACTAACTGCACCCATCATACACTCCACACTCCTCTCCTGTATGTACTGCCCACTATCATACCCTCCGCACTCCTCTCCTGTACATACTGCCCCCCTCACTCCCCCCCTAAAAAAATGACATGCCAAATGTGGCATGTAAGGTTTAAGCGGAAGTTCCATTTTTTGGTGGAACTCCGCTTTAAGTGGTTAAAAAATTTCCTGCAAAAGCATGAAAAAAACATAGGTGGAGCCTAATAATACACAGAAAATAGGCCACAAGCAACTTGGTGGTGGAATAAATTTTTTTGTTTTATTTAACCGCTTGCCGACCGCCGCACGTCGGCAGAATGGCACGGCTGCGCATATTGGCGTACAGGTACCTCCCCTTTAATATGCACAGTCGTGGGTCGTGTGCACGCCGCCGGCAGAGCGTTCGCGACCCGGTCAGGTACTCTGAGACCGCGCTCATGGGACCCGCGGACCCGATCGCCGCCGATGTTCCGCGATCGGGTCACAGAGCTGAAGAATGGGATGATGTCAGTGTAAACAAACCTTTTCCCGTTCTTCCTAGTCAGACTGTCACTGATCACCTGTTCCCTGTCATAGGGAACGACGATCAGTGACCTGACACGCCAAGCCACGCCCCCCACACAGTAAGAATCACTCCCTAGGACACACTTAACCCCCTTGAGCTCCCCCTAGTGGTTAACCCCTTCACTGCCAGTGTCATTTTCACAGTGATTGGTGCATTTTTATAGCACTGATCGCTGTATAAATGACAATGGTCCCAAAATAGTGTCAAAAGTGTCCGAAGTGTCCACCATAATGTCGCAGTCATGATAAAAAAATCGCTGATCGCCGTCATTACTAGTAAAAAAAAAATATTAATAAAAATGCCATAAACCTATGCTCCTATTTTGTAGACGCTATAAATTTTGCGCAAACCAATCAATATACGCTTATTGTGATTTTTTTCCCAAAAATATGTAGAAGAATACGTATCGGCCTAAACTGAGGAAAAAAATGTTTTTTTATATATTTTTGGGGGATATTTATTATCGCAAAAAGGAAAAAATATTGCTTTTTTTTTTTCAAAACTGACGCTCTATTTTTGTTTATAGCGCAAAAAATAAAAACCGCAGAGGTGATCAAATACCACCAAAAGAAACCTCTATTTGTGGGGAAAAAAGGACGCCAATTTTGTTTGGGAGTCACGTCGCACGACCGCGCCATTGTCAGTTAAAGCGACGCAGTGCCGAATCGCAAAAAAAGGGGCCCGGTCCTTTAGCAACAAAATGGTCCGGGGGTGAAGTGATTTTCTTTATTAAAGGATAATTTTCTGAACAGAGAAACTATTGGTGGAATAATTGGATACATTACGGCAATGCAGTAACAATACATGATTCCGTAAACAGACAATTAAAAAGGTTTATAGACGCCGTACTAGATAATGTCACCACTAATCCATAAAATGGCAATAAATGAAACAGTTTATCTTCAGCGTTCTCCCCGCAGATATATTGTAGCACTTTTGTTGTTGTTTTTGTTTTCTGGGTTGAAGATGACCCTTCACCCGAAGGAGTGATGCCACCTTAGATAACAAGAAATTGTGTGCAAGTTAGAAAATAATTTACTAAGCTATTGCTAGACTCTCCAGACTTCAGGAAAATGTATTTTATTTTCGCGTCATTCATTTTTTTTTTCTCGGATCATTCGATGGATACTCATCATTTCGGATAATTCGTAACTTCGGATAAATTCGTATTTGTTAAGTTGACTAACAGCCAAATAGAAAAAGAAAATTCCTATAACAAGAATTTAATTGTTTCCAACTATTATTATAGTTTTTAATAATAATATTTATTATTATTATTATTTTGTATTATTATTATTATTATTATTATTATTTATTATTTTGTTACGTTCAATTTTTTTAGATGCAGCATTCCTATACCAATAATTAAATTGTTTCCAACTATTATTATAGTTTTTAATAATAATATTTATTATTATTATTTTTTTTATTATTATTATTATTATTATTATTATTATTATTATTATTATTATTATTACTAATAATTATTATGATTAGTTTTTATTATTATTAATTATTATTATTATTTTTTTTTTTTTATTATTATTATTATTATTATTATTATTATTATTATTATTATTTATTATTATTTTGTTACGTTCCATTCATTTAGATGCAGCATTCCTATACCAACAATTTAATTGTTTCCAACTATTATTATAGTTTTTAATAATAATATTTATTATTATTATTATTATTTTTTATTATCATTATTATTATTATTATTATTATTATTATTATTATTATTATTATTATTATTATTATTATTTATTATTATTTTGTTACTTTCCATTCGTTTAGATGCAGCATTCCTATACCAATAATTTAATTGTTTCCAACTATTATTATAGTTTTAATAATAATATGTATTATTATTATTATTATTATTATTATTATTATTATTATTATTATTATCATTAATAATATAATTTTTATTATTATTATTATTATTATTGTTATTGTTATTGTTATTATTAATATTTATTATTATTATTTTTGTATTATTATTATTATTATTTTGTTACGTTCCATTCGTTTAGAGGGATATGCAATTAGCGGACCTCCAGCTTTTGCAAAACTACAAGTCCCATCATGCCTCTGCCTCTGGGTGTCATGCTTGTGGCTGTCAGCTACGCCTCATGGGAATTGTAGTTCTGCAACAGCTGGAGGTCCACTAATTGCATATCCTTTAGATGCAGCATTCGTTATTTCGGGTAATTTGTAACATCGGATACATTTGTATTCGTTACGTTCACTAATGCCGTGTACGCACGATCGGTGTTTCCGATGAAAAAAGACCGATGGACTTTTTTCATGGGAGAAACCGATCGTGTGTGGGCCCCATCGGTCTTTTTTCCATCGGTGTAAAAAAAAAAAAAATAGAACATGTTTTAAATTTTACCGATGTAAAAAAAAAAACCTATAGGAAATTCTGATCGTCTGTGTGGAATTCCATTGGAGAAAAAAACCCATGCATGCTCAGAATCAAGTCGACGCATGCTCGGAAGCATTGAACTTAATTTTTCGCGGCTCGTCGTCGTGTTTTACGTCGCCGCGTTTTGGACGGTCGCAATTTAGTCTGATGGTGTGTAGGCAAGACTGATGAAAGTCAGCTTCATCGGAATTCCGATGGAAAATTCCATCAGGTTTTATCCCATCAGAAATCCGATCGTGTGTACACAGCTTTACAGCCAAATTTGAATGGAAATTCCATTACCTACACAGTGGAGCCTCGGATTGCGAGTAACGCGGTTAAAAAGCGTTTCACAATCCGAGCGCTGTGTATTTTGAAAAATCCTAACTCGGTTTGCGAGTGTTGTCTCGCAACACGAGTAGGATTCAGGCCAAAGCGGTGTGCAGTACCACGTTTGGCCTGAGGTAGGGGGGGTGCCAGAGCCCTGAGCAGAGCTGAACGGCGCTGATCGTAGCCGATCTGCGCCATTCGAAAATGCTCGTAAAGACTCGGAAATACTCCGTTCCCGAGCCTTTCCGAGGTCAGCCAAGCTGCCCTCTGGCCACATGCGGTATTGCATGCCATTGAAGTCAATGCAGAACAAATTATTTTCGTTTCTATTGACTTCAATGGGGAAACTTGTTTTGATATGCGAGTACTTTGGATTACAAGCATTCTCCTGGAACGGATTATACTCGTAATCCGAGGTTCCACTGTAATTTAATAGTTTATAACTATTGTAGTTTTTATTTATTATTATTATTATTATTATTATTATTATTAATAAGAAATAATAATAAAATTATAATAATGGTTATTAAACTTAATATTTTAATTATAATAGAAATTATCCGAATATTTTTCGTTCTTTTCGAATTTTCTTTCCTTAAGATTCTTAGGGGCAGATCCTCAGAGCGAGTACGCCGGCGTATCTACTGATGCGTACTTTCAAATTACCCGCGTCGTATCTTTAGTTTGAATCCTCAAACCAAGATACGATGGCATCTGGGTTAGATCCGACAGGCGTACGCCTTCGGATCGTAGATGCAATACTTCGGCGTCCGCTGGGTGGACTTTGCGTCATTTTCCGTGTCGGGTATGCAAATTAGCTATTTCCGACGATCCACGAACGTACGTGCGGCCGTTGAATTCTCTTACATCATCTCTAGTCGGCTTTTTCCGGCGTATAGTTAAAGCTGCTATTTTGCGGCGTATAGTTAGACTTGCCATGTTAAGTATGGCCGTCGTTCCCGCGTCGAAATTTGAATTTTTTTTTTTTGCGTAAGTCGTCCATTGAATCGGGATGGACGTAATTCACGTCTAAGTTAAAAAAAATGACGTTGTTGCAACGTCATTTAGCGCAATGCACGGCGGGAAATTTAGAAACGGAGCATGCGCAGTTCATTCGGCGGGGGGACGCGCTTCATTTAAATGAAACACGCCCCCTAATCGCCGATTTGAATTCCGCCGCCAGAGATACACTACGCCGCCATAACTTACGGCGCAAAATCTTCCTGGATTCGAACTAAAGCCAGGTAAGATACGCCGGCGTAGCGTATCTCTGATACACTGCGCGGGTGCAGATCTCTGTAGATCTGCCCCTTAGAATTTTATCATTTTGGATTTTCGTTCTTTTAGAAAATTTTCGTTTTCGAAAAAAAGTTTTTTTCCAAAATTACGAATGTGCCAAATTCTTTTCCGAAAAACAAATTCAGCACAAAATTATAATAAAAATAAAATAATGGTTAATAAACTTAATATCTTAATTATAATAGAAATTATCCGAATGATTTAGTTTTTTCCGATTTTTGTTCTTCTTTGAGAATTTGCAGATTTTCTTTCTTTCGGATTTTAGAAATTTTGGATTTTCAAAAACATTCGTCAAACTTTCGTTAATTAAGATGTTTCCAAATTAACGGATATGCCAAATTTTTCAGAAAAAAGCAAACAAATTCATAATAATAATAAAACTATAAAAATGGTTAATAAACATAGTATTTTATTTATAATAGAAATTATCCAAATTATCGTTTATTTTTTTATTTTTGTTCTTATTTTTGGATTTTCTTTCTTTCGAATTTTTTGTTCTTCTTTTACAATTTTCGGATTTTCTTTCTTTTAAAAATCCAAAAATTAGTTTGGAATCTATTTTCTTTCTTCGGAAATAAAAAAAATCCGAAAATTCTAAAATTTGAATTTCGGTTTTTCACCCTTTCAAATTTTCATTCTTTTAGAACATTTTTGTTTTCCAAAAAATTCATTAAATGGACTTTCGTTAATTCAGATGTTTTCGAATTAACGAATATGCCAAATTTTTTACGAAAAAACTAATTTGGAACGAAACAAATTGCACATGTCTACCTGTTACCTGACTATCCAGAAGACCAGGAAAAATATTCTCATACTGTACGTGTTCCAGACTATTTAATTTTTTTAAATGTATTTATTTATTGAAATTTTGGAAGGATTTAATCCTAATTAAATGATCTTGTATGACATGCAAACAGGTGTGTTTTATATTTACATTTTTTAATTAATTCATTTATTTATTTTTTAATTCAAGAAAGAACAATAATTTGATATCAAAGATATTTAGCAGTATGTAAGTATGAAGGTAGATGGTTTCTATAGTAGAATATTTTTGTAATTATTATCTTATGTCTCTGCAGGATCGGCTGGGTTGGCGCGTTGAGGGGGCCATGGCCGAATTCACCATCCGAGTGTATAAGAACAAAGACTACAATGCGGTCCGGATGTTGTTTGCCGAGGGGATGCTGGAGCACATTCCGGCCACTTGCGCCCACTTGTTGAAGCTCCCCCGCTCCCAGTTCATCCTCTTCATCTCCTTCATCAGCCTCCTTTTAGTCTCCAAGTCCTACTTGCTCTCTCTCATCAGCCTGGCTGTTGTGTTCATGGGCGGCCGCCGCCTGCTGACCAAAGAGTTTCACCAGTACGTCAACCAGTGCCAACGAGAAGACTTGCTGGACATCGAGGAGTCTTACATGGCCAGCAACAACTCCTGCTTCTGGGTGGCGGAGTCCGACGGCCGAGTTGTTGGGATGGTCGGCGCCCAGTCCGCCCCTCGTTCTAGCGAAGTCATGCTGCTCAAACGTCTGTCGGTGGCCAAAGACCAGAGGCACAAGGGCATCGCCAAAGCCCTGTGCGTAAAGGTCATTGACTTTGCTCGCCAACGGGGGTACCAAAGAGTGACACTGGAGACCTCTATGATACAACTTGCGGCTCACAAATTATACGAAACCATGGGATTCCAGAAGACCGACGACAAGGTCCTCCCGTCACTGTTTGGAAGATTTGCCAACTTCTCCATCCTGACTTTTGAATATCCAATCAAAGAATAATACGCCGAGGTGAAGACGGATAGAGGACTGCCTTCTCTCGGAGGATTTATTTAGCACTATTAAGGTTATTTTTACAAAAAAAGAAGGAATGAGCATGAGATTAAATTCTAAAAATGTATTTTGGAACCATGTGAAGTTTTCTAAAACTTTTATCACTGTAGCCAATAAATGATTGCTGCTTGTTTTGTGTTACTGTGAAACATGTCTGTAGGCCAGGATTTAGGGGTATCTAAAACGATATGAGTTGTGGATAGAGTGTGGAAGTGATAGAACCTTGGGAGCACAGACCTAACTAGAACTTATAGGGCCCCAATGCGAGAAGCCATGAAAGGTCCCCTTTTCCCTCAGTCCTGGGGCCCTTTCCTCTGAGCCCGGGCCCTTTCCTCTGAGCCCAGGGGCCTTTCCTCTGAGCCCGGGGCCCTTTCCTCTAAGCCCGGGGCCCTTTCCTCTGAGTCCGGTCCCGTTCCTCTGGGCCCTTTCCTTTGAGCCTGTGGGCCCTTTCCTCTGGGCATGTGGGCCCTTTCCTCTGAGCCTGTGGGCCCTTTCCTCTGAGCCTGTGGGCCCTTTCCTCTGAGCCTGTGGGCCCTTTCCTCTGAGCCCGGGGCTCTCTCTCTCTGTTACTGTGAAACACGTCTGTAGGCCAAGATTTAGGTGTATCTAAAACTATATGAGTTGTGGATAGAGTGTGGAATGTTGGGAGCAAAGGCGTCACTAGAACCTTTAGCCCTGATGCAAGAAGCCATGAAAGGGCCCCATTTTACATTAGTCCTGGGGCCCTGTCCTCTGAGCCAGCATGTCTGTAGGCCAGAATTTAGGTGTATCTAAAACTATATGAGTTGTGGATAGAGTGTGGAAGTGATAGAACCGTGGTAGCAGAGGCGTAACTAGAACTTTTAGGGCCCCGATGCAAGAAACCACGAAAGGTCCCCCTTTGCATCAGTCCTCGGGCCCTTCCCTCTGAGCCCGGGGGCCCTTCCCTCTGAGCCCGGGGGCCCTTCCCTCTCAGCCTGGGGCACTTTCCTCTTAGCCAGGGGCCCTTCCCTCTTAGCCAGGGACCCTTTCCTCTGATCCTGGGGCCCTTCCCTCATAGCCCGGGGGCCCTTCCCTCTGAGCCCAGGGCCCTTCCCTCTGAGCTCGGGGCCCTTCCCTCTGAGCCCGGGACCCTTCCCTCTGAGCCCGGGGCACATCCTTCTTAGCCTGAGGCCCTTCTTTCTTAGCCAGGGGCTCTTCCTCTTAGCCAGGGACCCTTTCCTTTAGGCCAGTGTTTCTCAACTCCAGTCCTCAAGGCGCCCCAACAGGTCATGTTTTCAGGCTTTCCATTATTTTGCACATGTGATTTGATCAGTTTCACTGCCTTTTTAATTACCACAGCCGTTTCATCTGAGGGAAACCCTGAAAACATGACCTGTTGGGGCGCCTTGAGGACTGGAGTTGAGAAACACTGCTTTAAACTCTGGCCCTTCCCTCTGAGCCTGGGGCCCTTCCCTCTTACCATGGGGCCCTTCCCTCTTACCACGGGGCCCTTCCCTCTGAGCCTGGGACTCTTTCCTCTGAGCCTGGGGCCCTTTCCTCTGAGCCTGGGGCACTTTCCTTTTAGCCGGGGGCCCTTCCCTCTTAGCCAGGGACCCTTTCCTTTAAGCTCTGGCCCTTTCCTCTGAGCCTGGGGCCCTTCCCTCTTAGCCCGGGGGCCCTTCCCTCTGAGCCTGGGGCCCTTCCCTCTGAGCCTGGGGCACTTCCTTCTTAGCCTGGGGCCCTTCCTCTTAGCCAGGGACCCTTACCTTTAAGCTCTGGCCCTTTCCTTTAAGCCTGGGACCCTTCCCTCTTACCACAGGGCCCTTCTCTCTGAGCCTAGGACTCTTTCCTCTGAGCCTGGGACCCTTTCCTCTGAGCCTGGGGCCCTTTCCTCTGAGCCTGGGGCCCTTTCCTCTGAGCTCAGGGCCATTTACTCCAGTTGCGGTGCCCTTTATTAAAGTCCGGCAGCAGGACCCTTCCACATATTCTGCAGAAAGCCACCTTCCTACCTTCTTGGGGGCCCCACACGGTGGATGAACTCCAGGGCCAGGTCGCAAGTGCGACCTTTGCCACCCTGTTAGTTCTGCCACTGCTCAGGAAGGCTAACCCTCTCTATATCCATCCTGGTGATCATTGTCACAGGGCCAAAAAGTAATAGGGTATCCAAAATAAACAAGATATGAGTGGTTACCTTCTTTTTCTTCACTTTGGGGAAATTTTGCATTTACTTCCTATTGGGTCTCTAGTGAAAGTGAAAAGAATCTCCAAAATAGGAAATAAATAATTGAATATGCCAGTGACTATGACAATTCCCCACTCTATCCACAAAGAATAGATTTTGGCTTTAGATACACTCTAAAACTGAAATGTAATCTGTCTATCGGGCTAGATGGGGCTGGACCTCCTCCATGATGGGGAGGGGTTCCCGGTGAAGGGGAGGAGCTCCTGGTTAAGGGGAGGAGTTCCTAACATGTGTGAGCCTCACCTGCCCTATATACTTCAATCGGGGGTGCACAGCATGGGGATCCCCGACCTCGCTGTGTATGCTGGCTCTATACACCCGATCCATTTCTGTCATTTTGTGGATCTTTTTCTGTTTCCATTCTCATGCCGCGTACACGCGATCATTTTTCGTCATGAAAAAAAAAACAATGTTTTTCAGCCTCTAGAAAAAACGAAGTTTTTCCAACTTCATCATTAAAACGACGTTGCCAACACACCATCATTTTAAAAAAAATGCTCTAGCAAAGCGCGGCGACGTACAACGCGTGCGACGGCACTATAAAGGGGAGGTTCCATGCGGATGACGCCACCTATTGGGCTGCTTTAGCTGATTCCGTGTTAGTAAAAGACGATTTGCGCCTTTCTGTCTGTTACAGCGTGATGAATGTGCTTACTCCATTACGAACGCTAGTTTTACCAGAACGAGCGTTCTGAGCATGCGCGTGTTTTTAACATCCGGGTCGATTTAACAGACAATTGCGCGGTTGTGCGACGTGGCTCCCAAACAAAATTGGCGTCCTTTTTTTCCCCACAAATAGACCTTTTTTTTGGTGGTATTTGATCACCTCTGCGTTTTTAATTTTTTGCGCTATAAACAAAAATAGAGCGACAATTTTGAAAAAAATTCAATATTTTTTCCTTTTTGCTATAATAAATATCCCCCAAAAATATATAAAAAAACTTTTTTTTTCCTCAGTTTAGGCCGATACGTATTCTTCTACATATTTTTGGTAAAAAAATCACAATAAGCGTTTATCGATTGGTTTCTGCAAAAGTTATAGTGTTTACAAAATAGGGGATAGTTTTATTGCATTTTTATTAATATTTTTTTTTTTTTACTTCTAATGGCGGCGATCAGCGTTTTTTTCCATGACCGCGACATTATGGCAGACGCATCGGACAATTTTGACACATTTTTGGGACCGTTGTCATTTTCACAGCAAAAAATGATATAAAAATGCACTGATTACTGTAAAAATGACTATTGCAGTTTGGGAGTTAAAGCGGTAGTTCACCCACAATCCCATGATTTTACCATCGAGACAGGCATTGTAGCGCGAGCTACAGTATGCCTGTCCCGATTTTTTTAACCCCGTACTCACCTTGTAGTCGTCCATCGTAGATTTCGGCTCCCGTGGGGAATGGGCGTGCCTATGGAGAGGGAGGATGATTGACGGCCGGCCCTGGCACGTCACTCTCCCCGAAGACAGCCGGAGTAGGTCTCGGCTCTTCACGGCGCCTGCGCACAGGCTATGCGCACGCGTCGTGAAGACCAAGCCTATTTCGGCTATTTCCGGAGAAGCGTGACGCGCCAGAGCCGGCCGTCAATCCATTCCCCGGTATCTTCGATGGACGACTACAAGGTGAGTACGGGGGTAAAAAATTCGGGACAGGCATACTGTAGCTCGCGCTACAATGCCTGATTTTAAGGTAAAATAATTTTTTTTTTTTTTTCCCGTCGATAGGGTGAACCCCCGCTTTAACCACTAGGGGGCGCTGAAGGCGTTAAGTGTGACCTCATGTGTGTTTCTAACTGTAGGGGGGGCGGGGCTGGACGTGTCATGTCATTGATCGTGTTTCCCTACATCAGGGAACACACGATCAATGACGGCGCCACAGTGAAGAACGGGGAAGCTGTGTTTACACTCACCTCTCCCCGTTCTTCAGCTCCGGGGACTCCAGCGGCGATCGGGTCCCGCGGCCGCGGAGCTTCGGACCGGGTCGCTGGCGCGTGCCCGCGACCCACGGCTGGGCACTTAAAAAGGACGTACAGGTACGTGCTTGTGCCCGGCCGTGCCATTCTGCCAACGTATATGTGCAGGAGGCGGTCCTTAAGTGGTTAAATGACATTTTTTTTAAAACAACGTTTTTTTCATGCTGAAAAATGATGGTGTGTACGCGGCATCAATCCCGGGTTTCATTCTTATTGTCCTTTCTAATCACTCCATGCACTGGTGAGATTTATCTCCTCCTCTATATGTCATTATTTTATATGTCACTTTTATTTAAATGTAATAAATGCTTTGCCATTCATTCCATGAAGATGTCGGTGTGCTGGTATCTGTGGGATTGTTCTTCTCTTGTACAGACAGACGGGGGTCTCATTTGGAGTGAGTGATATGATGAAAACCTGGACCCTACAGAAAGGGGTTGTGTTCTTTCCTTGGCTGCCCAGACCTGAGATTTATCCGTATGCATGAAGGGCAATTGTTTCATTTTTTTGCATTTCTAGAAATTGATATAAATCCCCCAATAAGTATATATTTCCTGAAAGAGGAGACCCTGGAGAATAGATGTGTGCACTACCGGAAAATTCATTAATTTTTGCTTTTTCTTGTTTGTTTGTTTCTTTTCGTTTTTCGGATCATTTGTTATGCAAGTCGAAAAAAAGTTAAGAAAATCTGAACATTCTAATGGCGCGTACACACCATCATTTTTCGACGTTTTTTTCAACTTCATCATTAACTACTTAAAGGAGTTGTAAAGGATTTTTTTTTTTTGCTGAAATGACTGTTTACAGGGTATAGAGGCATAATAGTTAACAACGGGGCGCTTCCGTTGTTTTCGGCGTAGAATATGCAAATGACCTAGATACGCCGATTCACAAACGTACGTACGCCCGGCGCAATTTATTTACGTCATTTACGTTAGGCTTTTTAGACGTAAGGTTGCTCCTGCTATTAGGTGGCGCAGCCAATGTTAAGTATGGACGTCGTTCCATTTCGCGGCCAATATTCGCTATTCCGAATATTCGCATTTTTTCAATTTTATTTTTAAAACAGATCACATCCTATCGACGTCTAAAAGCATTGCTGGTATGATTAGAGACCCTGGGCCGAGTAGCTAAGCTGAGGCGATCCTTTTATGTTGCCGAATATTCGCGAATACTTTCTCCGCCCTTCTTTTGCATCAGAGCCAATCAGAGTTGTCAAAATCTCGCAATCAATTTCGCATTCGCATTAGCGAAATTTCGATAAAATATCACCAATATTGGATTTCCGAATATTCGCAAATACTTTCTCCGCCCTTCTTTTGCATCAGAGCCAATCAGAGTTCTCCTACCACAGTTATCAAAAATTCGCAATCATTTTCGCATTCGCATTAGCGAAATTTCGCAAATTTTTTTTTTTTATATAAAATATCACGAATATTCGATTTTAGCGAATATTTCACAAATATTCTTCTATATATTCGTGATATATCGCGAAATCGAATATGGCGTATTCCGCTCAACACTAAACAGAAACAAAGAAAAATTCATTTTTTTTTCAGAATTTTCTGTCTTTTTTCTTTTATAGCGCAAAAAATAAAAAACCCAACGGTGATTAAATACCACCAAAAGAAAGCTCTATTTGTGTGAAAAAAAGGACAACAATTTCCTTTGGCTACAATGTTGTATGACTGAGTAATTGTCATTCAAATTGTGAGAGCACCAAAAGCTGAAAATTGGTCTGGTTATTAAGGGGGTTTAAGTGCCCAGTGGTCAAGTGGTTAATAATAAAACATTATTAGGTAGATTCAGGTAGAGTTAGGCCGACTTATCAGTAGATAAGTCGACCTAACTCTACGCCGACTTATGTTTGAGCGTATGCTGAAACAGAGATACGCTTAAACATATCTAAGATACGACGGCTTGCGCCATCCTATCTTAGATTGCAATATTTTGGATGGCCGCTAGGTGGCGCTTCCATTGCGGTCGGCGTAGAATATGTAAATGAGGAGATACGCCGATTCACGAACGTACGCCCGGCCGACGCAGTACTTTTACGCCGTTTACGTAAGAGATAGGCCGCGTAAAGTTAGAGCTAGGCACTAGTTGGAATAGTAATGTCAAGTATGGCCGCCGTTCCCGCGTCGAAATTCGAATTTTTTAAGTCGTTTGCGTAAGTCGTCCGTGAATCGGGATTTACGTCCACGTCAAAATCAATAGGCCCGTGCGGCGTACTTAGCCGCAATGCACGCTGGGAAATGCGCAGTGACAAAAAAACGTCAAAAACGTAAGGTCCAGCCTCATTACCATTAAACACGCCCCCCTCCCACACATTTGAATTCGGCACCCTTACGCCCGCCTGCTTTAGGCTACGCCGCCGTATATTAGCAGGCAAGTACATTGAGAATCATTACTTGCCTAGCTAACTTACGGCGGCGTAGCCTAAACACGCTAAGCTACGCCGCCGTAACTTTATTCCAATGTACCTGAATCTAGCTATATGATTACATTTTTTATTCAGCTCTTAAATGCTTTAATTATTCTTGCTCTGTGTGACTTGGGGGGGGGGGGGGGGGGGTGTCCCTTTTCTGCATACGTTGCGCTGCAACGGCGTCCGTCTTTCCCCAGAAGTTGGGAGACATCCAGGACATTGCATGGAGCAACAGACAGGGGGCTGGGGGTGTGAATGTACACAGCCCATGTACAGTCCATGTACAGTATACATCATGAAGGACACACGGCTCAGGTTATAGATTTACTTGCAGGATTCCCATTCTCTGGAATCAATAGATTACTGTACATCCCTCCCCGGCCCCGCCACCATAACACAGATAAGCGGGCAGGGCTTGTACCGATAGAGCAGGGAGCAGAGTTCAGAGAGGCACACGGGACGCCGATGAGGAAGACTCGGCACTGTCTATAGAGAGAAGAGGAGGAACCAGCAGGTCAGTCCCGGGGATTGTATTGTCTGTCCGTTCTCCTCCACAACATTTATACCCAGGGCGCTGTCTTAATAGCATCATGGGCCCCTGGGCAAAGTAATTCTCTGGGGCCCCTACAATGATGACAGTGCAGGTAAACAGACATTAAGTAGGTAGGAGGCAGACTGCCCCCCCTGTGTGTCTATCACTCTCAGTGCCATCATGGGGCAGTGTGGGCTCAAGGACAAGCTGCTTTGGGGAAAGTGCAGGGGCCCCCCATGCAGTGCCCAGGTGTGCCCTCTCACTAAGACAGCCCTGTTTTATACTGATTCATTCTAGTCATAGTACTCCGCCAGAGACGGGATTCACTGAATGCACAATGTGGGGGGGGGCTCACAATGCAGAATGTGGGGGGGTGGGGGGCCAGTGCCGGCCCAAGACATTGTGCTGCCTGGTACCAAGAATGAAATGCTGCCCCCCCCCAAAAAAATTACGCCCACCAAAATGCCCCTGCATCCATTATTTTATATCATGATAACTAAAGTGGACCTGTCATGGCTCTATACATGTATAGGAGTATAAAGAGGACCTGTCATGGCTCTATACATGTATATAGGAGTATAAAGAGGACCTGTCATGGCTCTATACATGTGTATAGGAGTATAAAGAGGACCTGTCATGGCTCTATACATGTATAGGAGTATAAAGAGGACCTGTCATGGCTCTATACATGTATATAGGAGTATAAAGAGGACCTGTCATGGCTCTATACATGTATATAGGAGTATAATGAGGACCTGTCATGGCTCTATACATGTATATAGGAGTATAAAGAGGACCTGTCATGGCTCTATACATGTATATAGGAGTATAAAGAGGACCTGTCATGGCTCTATACATGTATAAAGGAGTATAAAGAGGACCTGTCATGGCTCTATACATGTATATAGGAGTATAAAGAGGACCTGTCATGGCTCTATACATGTATATAGGAGTATAATGAGGACCTGTCATGGCTCTATACATGTATGTAGGAGTATAAAGAGGACCTGTTATGGCTCTATACATGTATATAGGAGTATAAAAAGGACCTGTTATGGCTCTATACATGTATGTAGGAGTATAAAGAGGACCTGTTATGGCTCTATACATGTATATAGGAGTATAAAGAGGACCTGTCATGGCACTATACATGTATATAGGAGTATAAAGAGGACCTGTCATGGCTCTATACATGTATATAGGAGTATAAAGAGGACCTGTCATGGCTCTATACATGTATATAGGAGTATAAAAAGGACCTGTTATGGCACTATACATGTATATAGGAGTATAAAGAGGACCTGTCATGGCACTATACATGTATATAGGAGTATAAAGAGGACCTGTCATGGCTCTATACATGTATATAGGAGTATAAAGAGGACCTGTCATGGCTCTATACATGTATATAGGAGTATAAAAAGGACCTGTTATGGCACTATACATGTATATAGGAGTATAAAGAGGACCTGTCATGGCTCTATACATGTATATAGGAGTATAAAAAGGACCTGTTATGGCTCTATTCATGCAATTAACCCCACAGTGGAGTGGAGAGCGGAGCTGGTGGAATGGGATGGCGGGCGGGCTGCAATTTGCCGCCACCCTGAAAGTGCCGCCTGGTACAATGGTACCATCGGGTCCCATGGTAGGGCCGGCCCTGGGGGGGCTCACAATGCACAATGTGGTGGGGCTCACAATGCAGAATGTCGGGGGGGTTCACAATGCAGAATGTCGGGGGGTTCCCAATGCAGAACGTTGGGGGGTTCACAATGCAGAACGTTGGGGGGTTCACAATGCAGAATGTCGGGGGGTTCACAATGCAGAATGTTGGGGGGGCTCACAATGCAGAATGTTGGGGGGTCACAATGCAGAATGTCAGGGGGTTCACAATGCAGAATGTTGGGGGGTTCCCAATGCAGAATGTCGGGGGGGTTCCCAATGCAAAATGTTGGGGGGTTCCCAATGCAGAATGTCAGGGGGGTTCACAATGCAGAATGTCGGGGGTTCACAATGCAGAATGTCGGGGGGGCTCACTATGCAGAATGTCGGGGGGGTTCACAATGCAGAATGTCGGGGGGTTCACAATGCAGAATGTCAGGGGGGTTCACAATGCAAAATGTCGGGGGGTTCACAATGCAGAATGTCGGGGGTTCACAATGCAGAAGGTCGGGGGGTTCACAATGCAGAAGGTCGGGGGGAGTTCCCAATGCAGAATGTCAGGGGGGTTCCCAATGCAGAATGTCGGGGGGCTCACAATGCAGAATGTCGGGGGGTTCCTAATGCAGAATGTCGGGGAGTTCACAATGCAGAATGTCGGGGGGGTTCACAATGCAGAATGTCGGGGGGTTAACAATGCAGAATGTTGGGGGGTCACAATGCAGAATTTCAGGGGGTTCACAATGCAGAATGTCGGGGGGTTCACAATGCAGAATGTCGGGGGGTTCACAATGCAGAATGTCGGGGGGGGGGGTTTACAATGCAGAATGTCGGGGGGTTCACAATGCAGAATGTCGGGGGGTTCACAATGCAGAATGTCGGGGGGTTCACAATGCAGAATGTCGGGGGGTTCACAATGCAGAATGTCGGGGGGTTCACAATGCAGAATGTCGGGGGGGGGGTTCCCAATGCAGAATGTCGGGGGGGTTTACAATGCAGAATGTCGGGGGGTTCACAATGCAGAATGTCGGGGGGTTCACAATGCAGAATGTCGGGGGGGGGTTTACAATGCAGAATGTCGGGGGGTTCACAATGCAGAATGTTGGGGGGGGTTCCCAATGCAGAATGTCGGGGGGGTTTACAATGCAGAATGTCGGGGGGTTCACAATGCAGAATTTTGGGGGGGGTTCACAATGCAGAATGTCGGGGGGGGGGTTCCCAATGCAGAATGTCGGGGGGGGTTTACAATGCAGAATGTCGGGGGGTTCACAATGCAGAATGTCGGGGGGGGTTCACAATGCAGAATGTCGAGGGGTTCCCAATGCAGAATGTCGTGGGTGTTCCCAATGCAGAATGTCGGGGGGGGGTTTACAATGCAGAATGTCGGGGGGTTCACAATGTAGAATGTCGGGGGGGTTCACAATGCAGAATGTCGGGGGGGGTTCACAATGCAGAATGTCGGGGGGGGTTCACAATGCAGAATGTCGGGGGGGTTCACAATGCAGAATGTCGGGGGGTTCACAATGCAGAATGTTGGGGGGGGTTCCCAATGCAGAATGTCGGGGGGGGGGGGGGTTTACAATGCAGAATGTCGGGGGGTTCACAATGCAGAATGTCGGGGGGTTCACAATGCAGAATGTCGGGGGGTGACCGGAGTCCACTCCTGGAGCAGCTTACACGACGTCTTCTCTCTCTCCTCCTCCTCCTGGCACTGGCCTTCCAATTGAATCGCCTGCCGCCTGATGGCCAATCGGGAAACAGGTTTCATACCTGCCTGGGAGGAGGATCAGTGTTGCAATTTTCATTCGCTGTTGCAACACACCAGGGTGGGCTGTAGATGCAATGCTCTGCGTCCCGAGTCCACCCTATTTTGAATCCTATTAGTGCCTCTGGCCCAGGTGTGTTGCAACAATAAATTAAAATTAAGATCCTCCTCACGGCCAATCAGGAAGCAGGTATGAAACCTGTTACCCAATTGGCCAAAACACCTGGCGATCCTATTGGAAGGCTAGCGCTGGGAGGAGGAGAGAGGAGATGCCGCGGAAGCTGCTCCAGGAGAGGACACCAGTCACTGTCACTGGATCCGGTGTGCATGGAGCAGTCTCCTGTCTGCCCCACCCCCTCTGCGTGTGTCGGCTCTTCTCCCATAGGCGGTGTGATGAGAGGCTTCTGGATTGGCCGGAGCTGCTGCCAATCATCCCGTGCACTCTCAGGATTGCTCTCCGAGTGCCACCCTCCAAGTAACCAAAGATGCCACATATGCCCCTCCCCCTGTAATGTGCTTCTGCTCCCAGCGCGCCTGAGCTACATGGATCTATTGGACAAGTACTGATCTATGGGGACACCTGCTGTGGGGGGCTCTGATGGGGGACACCTGCTGTGGGGGGCTCTGATGGGGGACACCTGCTGTGGGGGGGGCTCTGATGGGGGACACCTGCTGTGGGAGGGCTCTGATGGGGGACACCTGCTGTGGGGGGCTCTGATGGGGGACACCTGCTGTGGTGGGGCTCTGATGGGGGACACCTGCTGTGGGGGGGCTCTGATGGGGGACACCTGCTGTGGTGGGGCTCTGATGGGGGACACCTGCTGTGGGGGGGCTCTGATGGGGGACACCTGCTGTGGGGGGCTCTGATGGGGGACACCTGCTGTGGGGGGCTCTGATGGGGGACACCTGCTGTGGGGGGGCTCTGATGGGGGACACCTGCTGTGGGGGGGCTCTGATGGGGGACACCTGCTGTGGGGGGCTCTGATGGGGGACACCTGCTGTGGGGGGCTCTGATGGGAGACACCTGCTGGGGGGCTCTGATGGGAGACACCTGCTGGGGGGGGGGACTCTGATGGGGGACACCTGCTGAGGGGCTCTGATGGGAGACACCTGCTGGGAGGGACTCTGATGGGGGACACCTGCTGTGGGAGGACTCTGATGGGAGACACCTGCTGGGGGGCTCTGATGGGAGACACCTGCGGGGGGGGGGACTCTGATGGGGGACACCTGCTGAGGGGCTCTGATGGGAGACACCTGCTGGGAGGGACTCTGATGGGGGACACCTGCTGTGGGAGGACTCTGATGGGAGACACCTGCTGGGGGGCTCTGATGGGAGACACCTGCTGGGGGGGGGACTCTGATGGGGGACACTAATGAAGACTTCTTAGGGGAGCATCTCTGTGCTTGAGTCGTAGCCATAGAAACATTTGAAAAGGGGAGGAGTTAGTAAGATGATCACGCCCATGTGGGGGCGCCAGAAATATTTCTGAACCCAAGCGTCTGTGACCCGAGGATCAGCCCTGTAAGAAACAATTTTCAATCCTTCACCTTTGACTTTTCACTACAGTTGGAAATGATTATCGATGTGTCCCAATTAATGACAAACGTAACGAAATTCTACCAATGAAATTCTGTGGGAAAAAAAAGAAAAAGAAATCCTGTGTATATCTGGCTTAAACATTGTATTTGTGTGCGGCTGATACTTTGTTTCTTGTTTTCCTTTGATATCTCAGCTCTGTGTAAACTTTGCTCCTGTGGTGGGCGGACGGTTTACATTCTTTGGCATGAAGACCGATATAATTATTACAGTTAATTATTAATTAGTTATCTGTAATGTTTACCTTGACCTCAGAGATCAACCAGACAGCTACAATCTCTGACCGGCAACACAACAGAGAAGATTTCATAACACAAAGAGGGGTGGAGTTGGGTTCCATGTAGCAGCCAATAAGATTTGAATATCATCAACACGCTTAACCACTTGAAGACCGGGCCTTTTCAAAAAAAAAATATTTACAAGTTTAAATCTGTATTTTTTGCTAGAAAATTGCTTATAACCCCCCAAACATTATATATATGTTTTAGCAGAGACCCTAGAGAATAAAATGGCGATCGTTTTAATTTTATAGGTCACGCGATATTTGTGCAGTGGTTTTTCAAATGCAATAAAAAAAACTAAGAAAAACACTTTCATGAATAAAAAAACCCCACAATAGATACCCAATGGGGGTAATCCACAAAAGGGATACGTCGGTGTATCTACTGATACGCCGTCGTATCCCTGTTTCTATCTTTGGAACTGATCCACAGAATCAGTTTCCAAGAGATAGACAGAAGGGGCCAGATTCACGTAGCGCAGCGGATCTATAGATCCGCTCGATCTACGTGAATTAATATCCGCTTCCGCAAGTTTAGGAGGCAAGTGGCTAATTCACAAACCACTTACCTCCAAACTTGCGACGGCGGATCCTAAATCCCCCGGCGGAATTCAAATTCCGTGGCTAGGGGAGTGTACTATTTAAATCAGGCGCGTTCCCGCGCCGATTTAAATGCGCATGCGCCGTCCGGGGAATTTCCTGGCGTGCATTGCTCCCACTGACGTCACTAGGACGTCAGTGGTTTCGACGTGAGCGGGACTTGCGACGCGCGTGTTCGTGAATCGGCGTACGCAAACGACGTTGGAAAATTCAAATTCGACGCGGGAACGCCAGCTATACTTAACATTGGCTGCGCCTGCTAAAAACAGGGGTAAGTATACGACGGGAAAACCGCTACGGAAACGTCGTAAGAACACTGCGACGGGTCCGCGTACGTTCGTGAATTTGCGTATCTCGCTGATTTACATATTATTTATCGTAAATCAGTGGGAACGCCCCCGGCGCCATTTTTAAATTGAAAAAAAGATCCGACAGTGTAACACAGTGTAACAATGTCGGATCTTAGCCCTATCTATGCGTATCTGATTCTATGAATCAGGCGCATAGATAGGACCAGTGTAAGTCAGAGATACGATGGTGTATCTGTAGATATCAGGAGATACACCGTCGTATCTCTTTGTGAATCTGGCCCAAGATCCGACATGTGTAATTGAATTACACTGTCGGATCTTAAGGATGCAATTCTAGGCCGGCCGCTAGGTGGCGAGGCCATTGCGGCCGGCCTAGAATATGCAAATGAACACTTACGGCGATCCACGAACGCTCCGACGGGCCCGTCGCTCTAATGCTACGTCGTTTACGTCGAGTTACGCCGTGTAAAAATAGGGCTGAGTCCTATTTGACTAAGCCCTATTAAGTATGGCCGTCGTTCCCGCGTCGGAAATTCAAACTCTACGTCGTTTGCGTAAGACGTCCGTGAATGGCGCTGGACGCCATTTACGTTACCGTCTAAGCAAATGACGTTGGAGCGACGTCAGTTAGCGCAATGCACGTCGGGTAAGTTACCCCACGGAGCATGCGCAGTACGTCCGGCGCGGGAGCGCGCCTAATTTAAATGGGACTCGCCCCATTAGATTCGGCACGCCTTGCGCCGGACGGATTTGAGTTACACCGCTGCAAATTTCCAGGTAAGTGTGTTGTGGATCGATACCTAACTTAGGAAATTTGCGGCAGTGTAACTTAAATCACTTAAGTTACGTTGCGCTGCGGGGCTGTGGATTTGGCCCAATATACCCAATTTTTATTTTAAATATGAAGGATTATGTTACGCCAAGTAAATAGATACCTAGCATGTCATGCTTTAAAATTGCGCATGCTGGTGGAATGGTAACAAACTGTGCTACTTAAAAATCTCCATAGCCGACGATTTAATTTTTTTTTTACAGGTTACCAGTTTAGAGTTACAGAGGAGGTCTAGCACTAGAATTCTTGCTCTCACTCCGAAATTCGCGGCAATTCTTCACATGTGTGGTGTGAAAACCGTTTACATTTGCATGTGTGACTTCTCTTCTTCTTCTTCTTATAGAGCCCCTTCCTTCTACCCAGGTCTTCTTCTTATGGAGCCTCGTCCTTCTACCCAGGCAATAGGGGGCTGCATTCATGACAATGGTAAAGCTGCATTCATGGCAATAGTGAGTCTGCATTCATGGCAGTGGTGAGTCTGCATTCATGGCAATGGTGAGGCTGCATTCATGGCAATGGTGAGGCTGCATTCATGGCAATGGGAGTGCTGCATTCATGGCTATGGGGGAGCTGCATTCATGGCCATGGTGAGGCTGCATTCGGGCAATGGTGAGGTTGCATTCATGGCAATGGTGAGGCTGCATTCAGGCAATGGTGAGGTTGCATTCATGGCAATGGTGAGGCTGCATTCGGGCAATGGTGACACTGGGCCAGATTCAGGTAGATCCGTGCAATATTTGCGTGGGCAAAGGGCAACGAGTTTTGCTCTGCGCCCACGCAAATATTTTGAAATGCCCGCGATTCACGGAGCAGTAGCTCCGTAAATTGCGCGGGCGATATGCTAAATAGCCGGGCGTAAGGCTGCCTAATGTAAATGATCCCGCCGGGGGCGGGAATCATTTAAATTAGGCGCGCTCCCGCGCCGAGTGAACAGCGCATGCTCCGTCGGGAAACTTTCCCGACGTGCATTGCGGCAAATGACGTCGCAAGGACGTCATTTGCTTCTAAGTGAACGTGAATGGCGTCCAGCGCCATTCACGAATCACTTACGTAAACAACGTGAAATTTAAATTTCACGAGCGGGAAGGGCGGCTATACTTTAGCATTGGATGCCCCTGCTACAGCAGGAGCAACCTTGCGCTAAAGTCGCCGTACGGAAACTCCGTACCTTGCGTGCGCAGGGCCCGCGCAACTTTTGTGAATCGGTGGTAGTATGCAATTTGCATACTATACGCCGATCACAATGGCCGCGCCCCCTAGCGGCCAACGCAAGAATGCAGCCAAAGATATGAAGGCATAAGGAGGCTTATGTCTGTCACATCCTAGGCTGCAGTCGGTGTAACGAGGTTCCTGAATCAGGAGCACTCGTTACACCGGAGCAAGTAAGCACTTGCGCCGCGCAACCTATGGTTGCGCGGGCGCAAGTGCTTCTTGAATCTGGGCCACTGTTTTTACAGCACTGGTGAGGCTGCATTTCATGGAAATGGTGAGACTGCATTCGGGCAATTGTGAAGCTGCATTCATAGCAATGGTGAGTCTGCATTTATGGAAATGGTGAGGCTGCATTCATGGCAATGGTGAGGCTGCAATCATGGCAATGGTGAGTCTGCAATCATGGCAATGGTGAGCCTGCATTCATGGCAACGATGGGGCTGCTTTAATGGCAATGGTGGCGCTGCATTAATGGCAATGGTAAGGCTGCATTTCATGGCAATCTTGTTGGGCAGTGTAATAGTGCTCGGACGAATACACTTAGAACACATTTTAATGGTTCAAAGAATGTCAGTCAAAATATTCGGCCCTCAAGCATTTATCAAATCTGGCCCTCTTTGAATACATTTTGGACACCCCTGTCCTAAATGGTGCATGTTTAGGAAATATCCCTTGTACCCACAGGTAAGCCTTATTATAAGCATACCTGTAGATACAATGGCCCGGATTCACAAAGCACTTACGCCGACGTATCTCGAGATACGCCGCGTAAGTGTAACTATGCGCCGTCGTATCTGTGCGCCGTGCCCACAAAACTAGATACGCCTAAAAATAGGCTTCTTCAGACCGACGTAACTTGCCTACGCCGGCGTATCGTGGGCGCATAGTTACGCCGGACGCATTTGCCGCTCCCATAGATTTTCTATGCACATATGCAAATGAGGGAGATACGCCGATTCACAAAAGTAGTTGCGCCCGGCGCATCATATAAGTGGTTTGCGTAAGACTTACGTCCGGCGTAAAGTTATTCCGCATATAGGAGGCGCAACTCATGCAAAGGCATGGACCAGGGAACACAAGCCGTCGTATCAGGATGACCGGTCTTGTCTCCGCCCCCTCCTGTAGTTTTCTTCAGGCAGACCTGTAGTGGGTGGAGCCTACTGGGTCCCTCCCACAGCTCTGCTCTCTCTTCTTGTGCAGGATGGCCGGTCTTGTCTCCGCCCCCTCCTGTAGTTTTCTTCAGGCAGACCTGTAGTGGGTGGAGCCTACTGGGTCCCTCCCACAGCTCTGCTCTCTCTTCTTGTGCAGGATGACCGGTCTTGTCTCCGCCCCCTCCTGTAGTTTTCTTCAGGCAGACCTGTAGTGGGTGGAGCCTACTGGGTCCGTCCCACAGCTCTATCTTCTTGTGCAGGATGACCGGTCTTGTCTCCGCCCCCTCCTGTAGTTTTCTGTAGGCAGCTTGTAGTGGGTGGAGCCTACTGGGTCCCTCCCACAGCTCTGCTCTCTCTTCTTGTGCAGGATGACTGGTCTTGTCTCTGCCCCCTCCTGTAGTTTTCTGTAGGCAGCTTGTAGTGGGTGGAGCCTACTGGGTCCCTCCCACAGCTCTGCTCTCTCTTCTTGTGCAGGATGACCGATCTTGTCTCCGCCCCCTCCTGTAGTTTTCTGTAGGCAGCTTGTAGTGGGTGGGGCCTACTAGGTACCTCCCACAGCTCTGCTCTCTCTTCTTGTGCAGGATGACCGGTCTTGTCTCCGCCCCCTCATGTAGTTCCCATAGACACCCTCCTAAACCTTGTGGACGGCCTTCCCAGAAGAGTTGAAGCTGTTATCGCTGCAAAGGGCGGAGCCAACTCAATATTGAACCCTCCGGACTAAGACTGGGATGCCATTAAAGTCAATGGCCCGGATTCAGAAACGAGATACGACGGCGTATCTCCAGATACGCCGTCGTATCTCTGAGTGCGGGCCGTCGTATCTATGCGCCTGATTCAGAGAATCAGTTACGCATATCGTATCTTAGGCTGCATATTTACGCTGGCTGCTAGGTGGCGCTTCCGTATAGTTACGCAAGGAATATGCTAATTAGGTATTTATGCCGATTGAGAAACGTACGTCCGGCCGGCGCATTTTTTTACGTCTTTTACGTTCGGCTTTTTTCGGTGTATAGTTACCCCTGCTATATGAGGCGTAGCTAATGTTAAGTAAGAACGTCATTCCCGCGCCGAGTTTTTAAAATTTTACGCTGTTTGCGTAAGTCGTTCGCGAATAGGGCTGTATGTAAGTTACGTTCACGTCTAAAGCAATGACGATTTGCGGCGTAATTTCAAGCATGCGCACTGGGATTTTTTCACGAACGGCACATGCGCCGTTTGTAAAATACGTCAAATACGCGGGGTCACTATTCATTTATATAAAACACGCCCACATCATTCCCATTTGAATTAGGCGGGCAACATACGTTACGCCGCCGTAACTAACGGCAAAGTTCTTTCTGAATACGGAACTTGCGCCTTAATTTAGCGCCTGAAATACGTTACGCCCTGCCTAAAGATACTCCAAAGTATCCGAATCCGGCCCAATGTGTATGTAAAGGCAAGCGTCCCAATACTTTTGGTAATATAGTGTATGTGCATGTACATTTTTCTGCCGGCAGTTCAGCTTTGAGAGACATAGAGAAATAGGGAAGTGGTGAGAGGTCCAGGAAATGTGCCAAAAACTCTTCCGTAGCTCTGTTGTCACACAATTACTCTCTGTCTGACGGAGGCTCACGTCCCGTATACCACCCTATATATATATACACCTTCATATCAGACGGGCTGAGGAGAAAGGTGAGTCACTTTACTATTGCTGCATGGAAGGAGATTCCCTGTTTATAACAAGGATATTCTTCTTACCTGGTCTTATAAGGGGCCACATCCCTTGGGAAGGACAGTGATCATGTCTGGTTTTGTAGAAGGGCCACATCCCTAGGGAAGGACAGTGACCATACCTGGTTCTATAGAAGGGCCACATCCCTTGGGAAGGACAGTGATCATATCTGGTTTTGTAGGAGGGCCACATACCTATGGTGATCATATCTAATCCCATAGGAGGGCCACATCCCTAGGGAAGGACAGTGATCATATCTAATCCCATAGGAGGGCCACATCCCTAGGGAAGGACAGTGATCATACCTAATTTTGTAGGTAGACCGCATCCCTAGGAATGGACAGTGACCATACCTGGTTCTATAGAAGGGCCACATCCCTAGGGAAGGACAGTGACCATACCTGGTTCTATAGAAGGGCCACATCCCTAGGGAATGACAGTGATCATACCTGGTTCTATAGAAGGGCCACATCCCAAGGGAAGGACAGTGACCATACCTGGTTCTATAGAAGGGCCACATCCCTAGGGAAGGACAGTGACCATACCTGGTTCTATAGAAGGGCCACATCCCTAGGAAAGGACAGTGACCATACCTGGTTCTATAGAGGGGCCACATCCCTAGGGAAGGACAGTGACCATACCTGGTTCTATAGAAGGGCCACATCCCTAGGAATGGACAGTGATCGTATCTGGTTCTATAGAAGGGCCACATCCCTAGGGAGGGACAGTGACCATACCTTGTTCTATAGAAGGGCCACAGGACAGTGACCATACCTGGTTCTATAGAGGGGCCACATCCCTAGGGAAGGACAGTGACCATACCTGGTTCTATAGAGGGGCCACATCCCTAGGGAAGGACAGTGACCATACCTGGTTCTATAGAGGGGGCACATCCCTAGGGAAGGACAGTGACCATACCTGGTTCTATAGAGGGGCCACATCCCTAGGGAAGGACAGTGACCATACCTGGTTCTATAGAAGGGCCACATCCCTAGGGAAGGACAGTGATCATATCTGGTTCTATAGAAGGGCTACAGGACAGTGACCATACCTGGTTCTATAGAAGGGCCACATTCCTAGGAAAGGACAGTGACCATATCTGGTTCTATAGAAGGGCCACATCCCTAGGAAAGAACAGTGACCATACCTGGTTCTATAGAAGGGCCACATCCCAAGGGAAGGACAGTGACCATACCTGGTTCTATAGAAGGGCCACATCCCTAGGGAAGGACAGTGACCATACCTGGTTCTATAGAAGGGCCACATCCCTAGGGAAGGACAGTGACCATACCTAGTTCTATAGAAGGGCCACATCCCTAGGGAAGGACAGTGACCATACCTGGTTCTATAAAAGGGCCACATCCCTAGGGAAGGACAGTGACCATACCTGGTTCTATAGAAGGGCCACATCCCTAGGGAAGGACAGTGACCATACCTGGTTCTATAGAAGGGCCACATCCCTCCATTAGTACAGACACCCCCCAGACAAACACCCCCCTCCATTAGTACAGACCACCCCCTCCATTAGTACAGACCACCCCCCATAAACCACCCCCCTCCATTAGTACAGACCACCCTCCACAAACCACCCCCCTCCATTAGTACAGACCACCCCCACAAACCCCCCCCCCTCCATTAGTACAGACCACCCCCCACAAACCACCACCCCCCCCCCCCTCGGCTCAGGAGAAGATCGGGACAGTTTCAGAGAGTAGGAGGAGAAAAAAAAGGACAGGACCTTCCACCCGCCCTGCCCCCCAACAACGTCACTGCAGGACAGGAGGATGGACTTGGGCAGGAAATAGCGACGACGGAGACCGTCCTGGAAACTGACATGGAGAGGAGGAGGAGGAGGAGGGAGGGGAGCACTCTGGCACTTGAGCGCCCCCCACCACTGTGGTGCCTGGGTAAACTGCACCCCATGTAGGATCGGCCCTGGGCTCGGGTGGCTCGGCTGCTTGAGTCCTGCATAGGGAACGGTGTTCCTGCTGTGAAAAAAGTGCAGGGACGCCGATCCCACGCATTCCCGCAGGACTCGAGCCCTGGTTAAAGGGTTGTGTGAATGAATACTTACCTCTACAGCTGGCCCTGTTTTTAACACATACTGTTATGCCCCGTACACACGATCGGAATTTCCGATGGAAAAAGTCAGACAGACTTTTTCAGTCGGAAATTCCGACCGTGTGTATGCCCCATTCAGAGAAATTCCGTCGGAGTTCAGATGTGCTTTTGGTCAGAGAAAGGACAGGATAATCCAGATGTTTAGCAGGCTGGTTGGTGAGTTGAGCCGGGAATTTCTTTGGTTTTGTTTTCCATGCATTGCCCTTCTACAGTGGGGATCGAAAGTTTGGGCACCCCAGGTAAAAATTTGTATTAATGTGCATAACGAAGCCAAGGAAAGATGGAAAAATCTCCAAAAGGCATCAAATTACAGATTAGACATTCTTATAATATGTCAAAAAAAAGTTAGATTTTATTTCCATCATTTACACTTTCAAAATGACAGAAAACTAAAAAATGGCGTCTGCAAAAGTTTGGGCACCTTGCAGAATTTATAGCATGCACTGCCCCCTTTGCAAAGCTGAGAGCTGCCAGTGTCATGGATTGTTCTCAATTATCGTCTGGGAAGACCAGGTGATGTCAATCTCAAAGGTTTTAAATGCCCAGACTCATCTGACCCTCCCCCAACAATCAGCACCATGGGTTCTTCTAAGCAGTTGTCTAGAAAACTGAAAGTGAAAATAGTTGTCGCTCACAAAGCTGGAGAAGCTATAAGAAGATAGCAAAGCTTTTTCAGATGTCAATATCCTCTGTTCGGAATGTAATTAAGAAATGGCAGTCATCAGGAACAGTGGAAGTTAAAGCAAGATCTGGAAGACCAAGAAAAATATCAGACAGAACAGCTCGCACGATTGTGAGAAAAGCAATTCAAAACCCACGTTTGACGGCACGATCCCTCCAGAAAGATCTGGCAGACACTGGAGTTGTGGTACACTATTCCACTATAAAGAGATACTTGTACAAATATGGTCTTCATGGAAGAGTCATCAGAAGAAAACCTCTTCTACGTCCTCACCACAAAAATCAGCGTTTGAACTTTGCAAATGAACATATAGACAAGCCCGATGCATTTTGGAAACAAGTTCTGTGGACCGATGAGGTTAAAATAGAACTTTTTGGCCGGAATGAGCAAAGGTACGTTTGGAGAAGAAAGGGCACAGAATTTAATGAAAAGAACCTCTGTCCAACTGTGAAGCATGGGGGTGGATCAATCATGCTTTGGGGTTGTATTGCAGCCAGTGGCACAGGGAACATTTCACGAGTAGAAGGAAAAATGGATTCAATAACATTTCAGCAAATTTTGGATGGTAACTTGATGCCATCTGTGAAAAAGCTGAAGTTAAAGAGAGGATGGCTTCTACAAATGGATAATGATCCTAAACACACCTCAAAATCCACGGGGGAGGGATTACATCAAGAGGCGTAAACTGAAGGTTTTGCCATGGCCTTCACAATCTCCTGACCTCAACATAATTGAAAATCTATGGATAGACCTTAAAAGAGCAGTGTGTGACAGACAGCCCAGAGATCTCAAAGACCTGGAAGACTTGTGTAAGGAAGAATGGGCAAAGATCCCTCAAACAAGAATTGAAAGACTCTTGGCTGGCAACAAAAAGCGTTTACAAGCTGTGATACTTGCCAAAGGGGGCAGTACAAGATATTAACTCTGCAGGGTGCCCAAACTTTTGCAGACGCCATTTTTTTGTTTTCTGTAATTTTGAAAGTGTAAATGATGGAAATAAAATCTAACTTTTCTTGACATATTATAAGAATGTCTAATCTGTAATTTGATTCCTTTTGGAGATTTTTCCATCTTTCCTTGGCTTCGTTATGTTTTTATTAATATATTAACCACTTCCCGACCGCCGCATGTATATGTACGTACACAGAATGGCACGTACAGGCAGATGGGCGTACAGGTACGTCCCGCCTTTCCGCGGGTCGGGGGTCCGATCGGGACCCCCCCCCCGCTACATGCGGTGGTCGGATCCCCTCGGGGAGCGATCCGGGACGACGGCGCGGCTATTCGTTTATAGCCGCCTCGTCGCGATCGCTCCCCGGGGGTGAAGAACGGGGAGAGCCGTATGTAAACACGGCTTCCCTGTGCTTCACTGTGGCGGCGTATCGATCAAGTGATCCCTTTTATAGGGGAGACTCGATCGATGACGTCAGTCCTACAGCCACACCCCCCTACAGTTGTAAACACACACTAGGTGAAGCCTAACTCCTACAGCGCCCCCTGTGGTTAACTCCCAAACTGCAACTGTCATTTTCACAATAAACAATGCAATTTAAATGCATTTTTTGCTGTGAAAATGACAATGTCCCAAAAATGTGTCAAAATTGTCCGAAGTGTTCGCCATAATGTCGCAGTCACGAAAAAAATCGATGATTGCCGCCATTAGTAGTAAAAAAAAATAATTAATAAAAATGCAATAAAACTATCCCCTATTTTGTAAATGCTATAAATTTTGCGCAAACCAATCGATAAACGCTAATTGCGATTTTTTTACCAAAAGTAGGTAGAAGAATACGTATCGGCCTAAACTGAGGAAAAAAAACATTTTTATATACGTTTTTGGGGGATATTTATTATAGCAAAATGTAAAAAATATTGAATTTTTTAAAAAATTGTCGCTCTATTTTTGTTTATAGCGCAAAAAATAAAAACCGCAGAGGTGATCAAATACCACCAAAAGAAAGCTCTATTTGTAGGGGAAAAAAGGACACCAATTTTGTTTGGGAGCCACGTCGCACAACCGCGCAATTGTCTGTTAAAGCGACGCAGTGCCGAATTCGCAAAACCTGGCCTGGGCATTTAGCTGCCTAAAGGTCCGGGGCTTAAGTGGTTAAAAAGAGTTTTTTTGAAGTTTCTTTTGCAGGTTGATAGGGTTGCATCCTTGGGAACTTACACAACTTCTTCAGTACGGTTCTCTATTTTCAAAAGCTGCTTCCCCTTTTTTGTAATTTGCTGACCATCAGATCTCACTTCTACAGGTTTACGAGAAACAGCCTGTGAATTCACAATCATCTTCTCAAGCCTCGTACACAAGCACCGTTTTCTCGGCAGGAAAGCTGTTGGGAGAGTTTTTTGCCGAGAAAACCGTGCGTGTGTATGATTTTTCTCGACGGGAAAACCGCCGGGAATCTCGACGAGAAAAATAGAGAACCTGTTCTCTCTATTTTCTCGTTGTGATTCTCGGCAGTGTTTTCCTGTGGAGAAACCCGAGAGTGGCCCAGATTCAAGTAGAATTGCGCGATATTTGCGGGGAAGCAGGGCAACGATTTTGCCCTGCGCCTCCGCAAATATTTTGCGCTGCCCTCGATTCACAGAGCAGTAGCTCCGTGAATTGCGAGGGTGCGCCGGCAAATTTGCCCGGCGTAAGCGTGCGCAAGTTAAATGATCCCGCCGGGGGCGGGAATCATTTAAATTAGGCGCGCTCCCGCGCCGAGCGTACAGCGCATGCTCCGTCGGGAAACTTTCCCGACGTGCATTGCGGCAAATGACGTCGCAAGGACGTCATTTGCTTCTAAGTGAACGTAAATGGCGTCCAGCGCCATTCACGTTTCACTTACGCAAAGGCGGGAAGACCGGCTATACTTTAGCATTGGCTGCCCCTACTATTAGAAGGGGCAGCCTTGCGCTAAAAGTAGCCGTACGGAAACTCCGTACCTGGCTTGCGCGGGGCCCGTGCAAGCTTGTGAATCAGTGGTAGTATGCAATTTGCATACTACACGCTGGTACACAATGGGAGCGCCCCCTAGCGGCTCACGCAAGAATGCAGCCTAAAATCTGCAAGGCATATGCCGCGCAGATTTTAGCCTGCAGTCGGTGTAACGAGGTTCCTGAATCAGGAGCACTCGTTACACCGGAGCAAGTAAGCACTTGCGCTGCGTAACCTATGGTTGCGCGGGCGCAAGTGCTTCTTGAATCTGGGCCAGTGTGTATACTTGCCTGTCGCCTGTGGAAACCCGCGCATGCTCGAAATGACTTTTGACGCATGCGCGGTAGCTTCCTAGGCTTAGGTAGGGTGTAGCAAGATGGCGGCAATCGAATGTGACGAGCGCATGCTCATCGTAGTCGATGACGTCACCGCGTTCGCCGCCATTACTAGTAAAAAAAAATATTATTAATAAAAATGCAATAAAACTATCCCCTATTTTGTAAACGCTATAAATTTTGCGCAAACCAATCGATAAACGCTTATTGCGATTTTTTTTTAACCAAAATTAGGTAGAAGAATACATATCGGCCTAAATTGAGGAAAAAAAATTTTTTTTTATATATTTTTGGGGGATATTTATTATAGCAAAAAGTAAAAAATATTGGGCTAGATTCAAGTAGCCCGCCGCAAGTTTGTGCGGGCGTAGCGTATGTTATTTACACTACGCCGCCGCAACTTAGACGGGCAAGTGCAGTATTCACAAAGCACTTGCTCGGTAAGTTGCAGCGGCGTAGCGTAAATCAGCCGGTGTAAGCGCGCCGAATTCATATTTGCAAGAGGTGGGCATGTTTTATGTAAATAAAACATGACCCCACGTAAATGACGTCTTTAACGAACGGCGCATGCGGCGTTCATGAAAGAATCCCAGTGCGCATGCTCGAAATTCCGCCGCAAATCGTCAATGCTTTCGACGTGGACGTAATTTACGCAAAGCCCTATTCGCGAACAACTTACGCAAACGACGTAAAAAATAAAAAATTAGACGCGGGAACGACGTCCATACTTAACATTGCGTACGCCTCATAGAAGCAGGAGCAACGTTACGCCGGAAAAGCCTTACGCAAACGACGTAAAAAAAATTCCGCCGGGCGCACGTACGTTTGTGAATCGGCGTATCAAGGTCATTTGCATATTCTACGCCGAAAACGACGGAAGCGCCACCTAGCGGCCAGCGTAAATATGTACCCTAAGATACGACGGCGTAAGAGACTTACGCCAGTCGGATCTTACGCTAATTTTGGCGTATCTTGCTTTCTGAATACAGAATACGCCGGCGTAAATCATTGCTGAATCTAGCCCATTGCATTTTTTTTCAAAATTGTAGCTCTATTTTTGTTTATAGCGCAAAAAATAAAAACTGCAGAGGTGATCAAATACCACCAAAAGAAAGCTCTATTTGTGGGGAAAAAAGGACGCCAATTTTGTTTGGGAGCCACGTCGCACGACCGCGCAATCGTCACTTAAAGCGTCGCAGTGCCAAATCGCAAAAAGGGGCAAGGTCCTTAACCACTTGCCGACCTCCTCATGTACATTTACGTCAGCAGAATGGCACGGACAGGCACATCCACGTACCGGTACGTCCTCTGCTTGACGTGGGTGGGGGGTCCGATCGGGACCCCCCCCGGTACATGCGGCGGTCGGTAAGTCTCGGGGAGCGATCCGGGACGACGGCGCGGCTATTCGTTTATACACGCCCCGTCGCGATCGCTCCCCGGAGCTGAAGAACGGGGAGAGCCGTATGTAAACACGGCTTCCCCGTGCTTCACTGTGGCGGCGCATCGATCAAGTGATCCCCTTTATAGGGGAGACTCGATCGATGATGTCAGTCCTACAGCCACACCCCCCTACAGTTGTAAACACACACAAAGTGAACACTAAATGTTACAGCGCCCCCTGTGTTTAACTCCCAAACTGCAACTGTCATTTTCACAATAAACAATGCAATTTAAATGCATTTTTTGCTGTGAAAATGACAATGGTCCCAAAAATGTGTCAAAATTGTCCGAAGTGTCCGCCATAATGTCGCAGTCACGAAAAAAAACTCTGATCGCTGCCCTTAGTAGTAAAAAAAATAAAAATGCAATAAAACTATCCCCTATTTTGTAAACGCTATACATTTTGCGCAAACCAACCGATAAACGATTATTGCGATTTTTTAAAAAAATAGGTAGAAGAATACGTATCGGCCTAAACTGAGGGAAAATAAAATTATATATATGTTTTTGGGGGATATTTATTATAGCAAAAAGTAAAAAATATTGCATTCTTTTCAAAATTGTCACTCTATTTTTGTTTATAGCGCAAAAAATAAAAACCGCAGAGGTGATGAAATACCGCCAAAAGAAAGCTCTATTTGTGGGGAAAAAAGGACGCCAATTTTGTTTGCGCACGACCGCGCAATTGTCTGTTAAAGCGACGCAGTGCCGAACTGTAAAAACCCCTTGGGTCTTTAGGCAGCATATTGGTCCGGTCCTTAAGTGGTTAACCTACATGAAGGTCCGGGTCTTAAGTGGTTAAAAAAAAAAAAAATTCGGGTGGACCTCCGCTTTAATAATTGTCAATAGAGAAGGTATAAACGTTGTCCTATGATCCTACTAAACTCGACTTTTTTGTATCTCTTTATTCATCTTCTCTCTTCCTTTGTTTCTTTTGCATTCATAAGACATCATATTTCTCCTTTTCCTTTGACTTAGCGACAAGACGAGCTGCTAGGGGAATGGCCGACCACTCCATACGGAAGTACCACAATGGGGATTATTTTGCAGTCCGTGAATTGTTTGCCCAGGGAATGTTGGGGTACGTTCCGGGCTCCACCTCGTACATGTTGAAGCTCCCCCAAGTCTACGGCCCCATCCTGGCCTCCTTCATCACACTGCAGTTGTTTTATCGCTCCTTCTTCCTGTCTCTCTTGGTTGTCGGGATCTCCTTGGTTTCCATATATTTTCTTATGGCATTTGCGTGTCGTAAATTGGTCAAGGAATGTCACAACGGTGACTTGCTAAACGTTGAAGAGTCCTACCTTCGGAGGCCCAACTGCTGCTTCTGGGTAGCCGAGTCCGGCGGTCGGATTGTAGGGATGGTGGGGGCCCGCCCTGGTCCCAACTCCAGCAGCGACATGTCTCTACAGCGCCTGTCCGTGGCTGAAGACCAGCAACGCCGAGGGATCGCCAAGGCCCTGTGCACGACGGTTTTCGATTTCGCTCGCCAGCAAGGATATAAACGCGTCATTCTAGATACGTCAACTTTCCAGGTCAACGCTCATAAACTGTACCAACACTTGGGCTTCAGGATAACCAAAATAATACCGGGCCGAACCAGACTTGGACGGTTCGCAAAAATGTCTGTGGTGTTCTACAGCTACGAGCTCTAGATGGGATAGAGGGACTGCTATTGTGGTTAGATACTGTATATGTTAAAGATATAGCGCATCCGGAAAGTATTCACAGTGCTTCACTTTTTCCACACTTTGTTATGTTACAGCCTTATTCCAAAATGAATTAACCTCTTCCATACCGGGCTTTTATACCCACCTCCATACTGGGCCTATTCTGGCACTTCTCTCCTACATGTACAAATCATCATTTTTTTGCTAGAAAATTACGCAGAACCCCCAAACATTATATATGTTTTTTTAGCAGACACCCTAGGGAATAAAACGAAGGTCATTGAAACCTTTTATTCTGCACGGTATTTGCGCAATAATTTTTCAAACGCCTTTTTTTTGGAAAAAAATTTTTTCATGAATTAAAAAAATAACAAAACAGTAAAGTTAGCCCAATGTTTTTGTAAAATATGAAAGATTATGTTACACCGAGTAAATAGATACCTAACATGTCACGCTTTAAAATTGCGCACACTCATGGAATGGCGCCAAACTTCGGTACTTAAAAATCTCCATAGGCAACGCTTTGAAATTTTTTACAGGTTACCAGTTTAGATTTACAGAGGAGATCTAGTGCTAGAATTGTTGCTGGCACTCTAACGCACGCGGCGATACCTCACATATGTGGTTTAAACGGCGTTTACATATGTCGGCGGGACTTGCGTGTGCGTTCGCTTCTGCGCGCAAGCTACTGGGGACAGGGGCGTTAAAAAAACATTTTTATTTCTTTTTTTTTTTTTTTACATATTTATTTCTTTTTTTACACTTTTTTATTTTATTTAATTTTTTTTATTATCACTTTTATTCCTATTACACAGAATGTAAACATCCCTTGTAATAGGAATGTGTGTGACAGGTCCTCTTTATGGAGAGATGCGGGGTCAATAAGACCCCACATCTCTCCTCCAGGCCTGAAAGCATGAAATCGGTGAAAAAAAATTCACAGATCTCATGTTTACCGTTGCTTAGCAGCTGCAATCGCGGCTTTGTTTACTTACGGGGACCCGGGCGTGACGTCATCACATCGCGCCCGGGTCCTCCGACGGTCATAGAGATGACTGGTGACCATCTGGTCACCAGTCATCTCTATGCTTCCTGCGAGCGCCGGACGATTCGTTCTCCGGGCCCCCGATGGCACGGGAGAGCCCGGAGAAGCACCGGATCCCGCCGCCTGTAAGAACGATCTAGCGGCGGAACCGCCGCTATGATCGTTCTTACGTTGTGCAGAATCGCCGGCACAAGAGAAGGATATCTGAATGATGCCTCTAGCTGCAGGCATCATTCAGATATCCCCCCCACAAAGCCCAGGACGTCATATGACGTCCACTCTGAACGGCAGAGGTTCTTTGTGGACGTCATTTTACTATGGGCCGGTAGGGAAGTGGTTAAATTAATTATTTTCCTTGAAAATTCTACAAACAATTTCCCATAATGACAACGTGAAAGAAGTTTGTTTGAAATCTTTGCAAATTTATGAACCACTTAAAGTGGAAGTAAACCCTTCAATTTGATAGCTACAAAAAACAGTTAACATTCCCGGCATGCCGGAAATGCTAGCTGTCACATTTGTTTGTGCTCTCAACCAAACTGTCAAACCATCCAATGACTGGTTTCATAACAGGTCACATGTACAGCATTATGGCAGTTACAGATTAAACAGAGGTCAAGATGGCCGCTTCCTTGGCTGAAAACGATAGGAGGGTTTACATCCACTTTAAGGACCGCCTCCTGCACATATACTTAGGCAGAATGGCACAAGCACGTACAGGTACGTCCTCTTTAAGTGCCCAGCCGAGGGTCGCGGGCGCGCGCCCGCGACCCGGTTCGAAGCTCCGTGACCGTGACCGCAGGACCCGTGGATCCGATCGCCGCTGGAGTCCCGCGATCGCCCCCCCGGAGCTGAAGAACGGGGAGAGCTGTGTGTAAACACAGCTTCCCCGTTCTTCACTGTGGCGCTGTCATTGATCGTGTGTGTTCCCTTTTATAGGGAATCACAATCAATGACGTCACACCTACAGCCACACCCCCCTACAGTTAGAAACACAGATGAGGTCACACATAACCCCTTCAGCGCCCCCTTGTGGTTAACTCCCAAACTGCAATTGTCATTTTCACAGTAAACAATGCATTTTTTGCTGTGAAAATGACAATGGTCTAAAAAATGTGTCAAAATTGTCCGAAGTGTCCGCCATAATGTCGCAGTCACGATAAAAAATCGCTGATCGCCGCCATTAGTAGTAAAAAAAAGTAGTAAAAAAATAATAATTAATAAAAATGCAATAAAACTATCCCCTATTTTGTAAACGCTATACATTTTGCGCAAACCAACCGATAAACACTTATTGCGATTTATTTTTTTACTAAAAATAGGCAGAAGAATACGTATCGGCCTAAACTGAGGAAAAAATACTTTTGGAGATATGTATTATAGCACAAAGTAAAAAATATTGCATTTTTTTCAAAATTGTCGTTCTAATTTTGTTTATAGCGCAAAAAATAAAAACCACAGAGGTGATCAAATACCACCAAAAGAAAGCTCTATTTGTGGGGAAAAAAGGACGCCAACTTTGTTTGGGAGCCACGTTGCACGACCGCGTAATTGTCAGTTAAAAATGACGCAGTGCCGAATCGCAAAAACTGGCCGGGTCCTTTAGCTGCCTAAAGGTCCGGGTCTTAAGTGGTTAAAAATAAACAATGAAAAAAAAAATCCCATGTACAGTGGAACCTCGGATTACGAGCATAATCCATTCCAGGAGAATGCTCGTAATCCAAAGTACTCACATATCAAAGCGAGTTTCCCCCATTGAAGTCAATGGAAACAAAAATAATTTGTTCCACATTGACTTCAATGGGATGCAATACCGCATGCGGCCAGAGGCGGAGGGGGTGCCGGAGAGCCTCCGAAACGGGCGAAAAAGCCCGATGACACTTCGGCTGACCTCGGCAAACCTTGGAAAGACTTTTTTCCAGAGATTTGCCAAGGTCAGCTGTGCGGTCCTCTGGGCCTTTCAGTGCATTTACGAATGGTGCCGATTGCCTCTACTTGGCTCCGGTGCCCCCCCCCACCTCAGGCCAAACGCGGTACTGCACACTGCTTCGGCCTGAATCCAGCTCGTTTTGCGAGAGAAACGCTCGCAAACCGAGTTACGATTTTAAAAAATACAGTGCTCGGATTGCGAAACGCTCGTAAACCGCGTTACTCGCAATCCGAGGTTCCACTGTACATAAGTATCACAGCCTTTGCTCAATACTTTGGTGAAGCTCCTTTGGCACCAATCACAGCCTCCAGTCTTTCTGAGTATGATGCTACAACCTCGGCACTCCTATTTTTGGGCAGTTTCTCCCATTCTTCTTTGCAGGACCTCTCAAGCTCCATCAGGTTGGGTGGGGGGCGTCGGTGCACAGCCATTTTCAGATCTCTCCAGAGATGTTCAATCGGGTTCAAAATTGGGCTCTGGCTGGGCCACTCAAGGACATTCACGTCCTTTTCCCTTAGCCACTCCTTTGTTATCTCGGCCGTGTGATTAGGGTCGTTGTCCTGTTGGAAGATGAACCTTCACCCCAGTCTGAGGTCCAGAGCGCTCTGGAGAAGGTTTTCATCAAGGATGTCTCTGTACATTGCTGCATTCATCTTTCCCTCAATCCTGACTAGTCTCCCAGTTCCTGCCGCTGAAAAAAATCCCCACAGCATGATGCTGCCACCACCATGCTTCACAGTACGGATGGTATTGGCCAGGTGATGAGCAGTGCCTGGTTTCCTCCAGACATGCCGCTTGCCATTCAGGCCAAAGAGTTCAATCTTTGTTTCATCAGACCAGAGAATTTTGTTTCTCATGATCTGAGAGTCCTTCAGGTGCCTTTTTGGTAAACTCCAGGCAGGCTGTCATGTGCCTTTTACTGAGGAGTGGCTTCCGTCTTGCCACTCCCCATACAGGCCTGATTGGTGGAGAGCTGCAGAGATGGTTGTTCTTCTGGAAGGTTCTCCTCTCTCCACAGAGAAACACTGGAGCTCTGTCAGAGTGACCATCGGGTTCTTGGTCACCTCCCTGACTAAGGTCCTTCTCCACCGATCGCTTTGGCCGAGTGGCCCACTCTAGGAAGTGTCCTGGTGGTTCCAAACTTCTTCCATGTATAGATGATGGAGGCCACGGTGCTCATTGGGACCTTCAATGCTGCAGACATTTTTCTGTACTCTTCCCCCGATCTGTGTCTTCATACAATCCTGTCTCCGAGGTCTACAGACAATTCCTTGGACTTCATGGCTTGGTTTGTGCTCTGACATGCACTGTTAACTGTGGTACCTTCTATAGACAGGTGTGCGCCTTTCCAGATCATGTCCAATCTACTAAATTTACCACAGGTGGACTCCAATCCAGTTGTAGAAACATCTCAAGGAGGATCAGTGGAAACAGGAGGCACCTGAGATCAGTCTTGAGTGTCATAGCAAAGGCTGTGATACTTATGTACATGGGAGGAGCCTGTGATACTTATGTCCATGGGAGGAGTCTGGGATACTTATGTACATGGGAGGAGCCTGTGATACTTATGTCCATGGGAGGAGTCTGTGATACTTTTGTCCAATGGGAGGAGTCTGTGATACTATTGTCCATGGGAGGAGCCTGTGATACTTATGTTCATGGGAGGAGCCTGTGATACTTATGTACATGGGAGGAGCCTGTCATACTTATGTCCATGGGAGGAGCCTGTGATACTTATGTCCATGGGAGGCGCCTGTGATACTTATGTCCATGGGATGAGTCGGTGATACTTATGTCCATGGGAGGAGTCTGGGATACTTATGTACATGGGAGGAGCCTGTGATACTTATGTCCATGGGAGGCACCTGTGATACTTATGTCCATGGGAGGAGCCTGTGATACTTATGTACATGGGAGGCTCCTGTGATACTTATATCCATGGGAAGAGCCTGTGATACTTATGTCCATGGGAGGAGTCTGTGATACTTATGTCCATGGGAGGAGCCTATGATACTTATGTCCATGGGAGGCGCCTGTGATACTTATGTGCATGGGATGAGCCTGTGATACTTATGTCCATGGGAGGAGTCTGTGACACTTATGCCCATGGGAGGAGTCTGTGATACTTTTGTCCAATGGGAGGAGTTTTTGATACTTATGTCCATGGGAGGAGCCTGTGATACTTATGTCCATGGGAGGAGTCTGTGATACTTATGTCCATGGGAGGAGCCTGTGATACTTATGTACATGGGAGGAGCCTGCGATACTTTTGTCCATGGGAGGAGCCTGTGATACTTATGTCCATGGGAGGAGCCTTTGATACTTTTGTCCATGGGAGGAGCCTGTGATACTTATGTGCATGGGAGGAGCCTGTGATACTTATGTACATGGGATTTTTTTTTTATAAATTTGCAAAGATTTTAAATATACTCCTTTCATGTTGTTATTATGGGGTATCGTTTGTAGAATACAGTGGATCCTCAGGATTACGAGCATAATCCGTTCCAGGAGAATTGCTCGTAATCCAAAGTACTCGCATATCAAAGCGAGTTTCCCTATTCCCCAATAATTTGTTCTGCATTGACTTCAATAGCATGCAACACCGCATGTGGCCAGAGGTGGGGGGGGGGCGCCGGAGAGCCTCGGAAATACATGGAAAGGCCAGAGGACACCTCGGCTGACCTTGTCAAACCTTGGAAAGGCTCGGGAACAGAGTATTTCCGAGTCTTCCCGAGCATTTCCATTCGGCGATTTACAAAACACTCCCCTGATCAGACCTTACATACATTGTAACTGTTTGTTTTTAAAGAGGAACTGCAGTCACATAATTTGTAATAAAAAAAAAAAAAATTGCCATTCTGAAGCTTCCCTCCAACCTCTTTGCATATTATTTTATATATACTGTGATTCTGTACTTGCCAAATATGCTGCAGAAATCTCCCTTCACTGAGTCTGGCTGCGGCCATTTTAACTGTGGGCAGCTGAAGCTGCTGCCTGTTCGCTTCTCGGATTAACACAGAGGCACACCTCCGGCTCTGCAGCTCTCATTGGCCCTCTTTTGACTTACCCACTCTTCCTTCCTGGTAAACTCTCAGGAGAGTGAGAGATAGAGCTGTGCATGATGTCATAGGCCTAGGCTAATGACCAGACAAGAAACAGGAAGTGGGCTGTATAATGAAACAGGAAGTGGGCTGTATAAGGAAACAGGAAGTGGGCTGTATAAGGTAACAGGAAGTGGGCTGTATAATGAAACGGAAAGTGGGCTGTATAATGAAACGGGAAGTGGGCTGTATAATGAAACGGGAAGTGGGCTGTATAAGGAAACAGGAAGTGGGCTGTAAAAGGTTTTATTTACCGGCAGAAAAAATAATGTTTTACTATCCAAAGTTAAAACAACAACAAGGGCAGAAGATTTAATAGATGAAAAGATTAAAAAACGACCGGAGGTCCACTTTAAGTAAAGAAAAAAATGTATCAAGTGTAATGAGAGAATTGTTACAAATTCCTAGATATAGGAGATATTATTATACACTGGATGGTCACCTGATTCTCTGTTCTTCTGTTTTTCTGTTATTAACTTGAATTTTATTTTTTATTTTTTGCTACTATACTTTTATTAAACGTTATTAAAATGTCGCAGTTATTACTCTAGCACATTTATTTTTGTATAATAGCTTTACCAACGGATTTTCATTTAATACATTTTGTATCACAGCAAGCTTATGAATGAAATGTTCTACTTAGATTTCTACATTGTGGTTATTTAAAGTGCTTTAAGTGGGTGTTATTGCTGGAAGGGGGGAGGTGACCGTCAAATCAAAGGACTTGCTGTGATTGGCTCTCACGGGAGTCACAGGTTTGGGAGCCCCGCCCCCGCTTGGCTTGCAATCGTGAACAGAGAACGGACGGCTCTTGATGGCAACTTGGGCAACATGGCATCATGTCTGAGCTGGATTTTGTTTTATTAAAAGGAAATTATAAATGTTTTTGGTCCTTTCTTTTAATATTTATGTAAATGATTTAACTATTTTTATTAATGTTTTCATAAATATATATATATGTGTGTGTATATATGTATATATGTGTGTGTATATATGTATATATATATATATGTGTGTGTATATATGTATATATATATGTGTGTGTGTGTATATATATACTGTATGGGCCAGATCCAGAGAGAATTGGATCCGCACATACAGTACGCCGCCGTACCTTACCTGGCGGAATTTCGAATCCTCAACGATTTCGCACCCTAAGTTACGGCGGCGTAGTGTATTTCTGGCGCCGGAATTCAAATCGGCGATCGGTGGGCGGGTTTCATTTAAATGAAGCGCGTCCCCGCGCCGAATGAACTGCGCATGCGTCGTCCAGAAATTTCCCGCCTTGCTTTGCGCGAAATGACGCCGCAACAACGTCATTTTTTGAACTTAGACGTGAGTTACGTCCATCCCTATTCACGGACGACTTACGGCAAAAAAAAATTTCAAATTTCGACGCGGGAACGACGGCCATACTTAACATGGCAAGTCTATCTATACGCCACAAAATACCAGCTTTAACTATACGCCGGAAAAAGCCGGCTACAGACGACGTTAGAAAATGCGACGCGCATACGTTCGTGGATCGTCGTAAATCGCTAATTTGAATACCCGACGCGGAAAACTACGCAAATTCCACCCAGTGGGCGCCGAAGTCTTGCATCTAAGATCCGAAGTCGTACGGAGCCGTACGCCTGTCGGATCTTACCCAAATGCCGTCGTATCTTGGTTTGAGGATTCAAACTAAAGATACGACGCGGGAAATTTGAAAGTACGCCGGCGTATCAGTAGATACGCCGGCGTACTTGCTCTGTGAATCTGGCCCTGTGTATTTATATATATATATATATTTATAAAACACACATTTATATGTATATATGTATTTTTATTTATATATATATACACATATATATATATATATATATATATATATATATATGTGTGTGTGTATTTTTATATATATATATATATATATATATATATATATGTGTATTTTTATATATGTATGTGTATATATATATGTATATATATATATATATATATATATATATATATATATATATATATATATATATATATATATATATATATATATATATATATACACATACATATATAAAAATACACATATATACCCTGTAAGATTGGGGTGATCAGTCTCCAGCGGTAGGTGCGTTTTTTAGTGAGTACGCCAGTCCAGAACTGAATTTTTAAGGGCCTGGTAGCCCACTTTTATTTAAAAGCACAAAAAGTTCACAAATACATCAGTAGCCCTCACAGGGGGGGGGTTCCACCATTACTGTATCTTGCATACTCACTACTTTAGCCTCCTGGCTTGCATTCTTGCCATCCAGGTGTTTCAGGCCCTTAGCCTATTCCAGTGATGGCGAACCTCGGCACCCCAGATGTTTTGGAACTACATTTCCCATGATGCTCATGCACTCTGCAGTGCAGTTGAGCATCATGGGAAATGTAGTTCCAAAACATCTGGGGTGCCGAGGTTCACCATCACTGGCCTAGGGTGACCACGTGTCCCGGATTGCCCCCCCCCCGAGTCAATCTGATGCCCCCAACAAAGGCCACCACATCACCGCTTTACTCACTGACAGTACTTGTCCTGGCCGGGAATGCCTGGAGGAGCACAATCCCCGCCCCCTGCTTGTGATTGGAGAAATCATAAATCCCGCCTCTTGTGTCCAATCACTGTGCTGTGATTCGTTACAGCACAAGCTGATTTTTGGGAAGGGAAGTTGTCCCTGAATGGTAGTTTGGAAATGTGGTCACCCTACTTTAACCTATGCCCTAGGTCTGCTCCTCAGAACAAACAGAGTTTCCTAGAGTTAAGCTCTCTCCTAGCTTACTCCTGATCAGCGCCTTGCTGCTCTTTCACCAATGACATCTGCCTCCTGTGCACATGCATGCTCTGGCTGCACCCATGCAGCATCTGACTCCTCTCAGAGGGATGGGAGTCCACCTGACTCCCAGGAACAGACTTCCTGTCTGTGGGGTGGGGCCCTGAGCCATGGAAAGGTCAGAACTAAATAGCCCAACACCAGGGCTGGACTGGGACAAAAATTTGGCCCTGGACTTCATCCAGACTGGCCCACATTGACATGTCTCTCCCATTGTGGCCGGACAACTCCCGCACCCCCCCCTCCCAGCCCCCTCTCCCCCTTCACTAGCCACTAGCCATTCTACTTTATTAGAGTAGAACGGCTGGTACTGGTACTCTTATAGGCAGTACCAGTGGGTAAGCTAGACATTATTTCACCCGGGGCAAAGAATCAGTTTGGTGCCCCCCCTTATGGGACAAGATTAGGCAGAAGTGAGAAACTCCCAGGCCATAGCTGTTGAGTCAGCTGTCTGTCCCCTCCCCCATGCTCCTCTGTCATTGTCCCTGCTCCTTTGGTCCTCCCCCCGCTTCTCTGTTCCCCCCAGGTGAGCGCTGCGGGGAGGGAGAGACAGAGGAGCAGAGGGGGGCAGCTGTCCGCTGTCAGGCCCACTGAGCCATCGGCCCACTGGGAAACTCCTTGTAGTCCCAATGGTCAGTCCATCCCTGCCCAACACACGGCTGTTCAATCAGCGTGCCTTTCTCTACAAAATCTGGCGTAAACCAGCAATCTTTAAGGTCGCACAGGGTCCCGCCGCCACACTATATATATAAATATTGCAGTGACCGTCATTTTATTCTCTAGGGTCTCTGCTAAATATATATATAGATATATATATCTATATCTATATATGATGTTTGGGGGTAATTTTCGAGCAAAAAAATATTGGCCTAGATTCAGGTACATTTGCGCCCTCTCACGGAGGCGCAGCGTACCGTTTTTACGCTACGCCTCCGTAAATTACCTGCGCTACGCTTCATTCACGAAGCAGTAGTTCCGTAATTTGCGCGGGCGCTCCGTAAAAATAGCCCGCGTAAGCGCACGTAATTGAAATGGTCCCGTAGGGGGCGTGGATCATTTAAATTAGGCGCGTTCCCGCGCAGAAACATAGTGCGCATGCTCCGTCGGGAAACTTTCCCGACGTGCATTGTGGTAAATGACGTCGCAAGGATGTCATTTGCTTCAACGTGAACGTAAATGGCGTCCAGCGCCATTCGCGATTCACTTACGCAAACAATGTAATTTTTAAAAATCGCGACGCGGGAACGACGGGTATACGTAGCATTGGCTGCCCCTGCTAATAGCATGGGCAGCCTTACGTAGAAACCAACGAACGCAAACGACGTAAAATGCGTACGCCGGGCGCGCGTACGGTTGTGAATCGGCGTGAGTATGCAATTTGCATACTCTACGCTGACCACTACGGGAACGCCACCTAGCGGCCACCGTAAGAATGCAGCCTACGATACGACGGTATAAGAGCCTTATGCCAGTCATATCTTAGGCTGCAGTCGGCGTAACGAGCTTTCTGAATACAGAACAGTCGTTACGCCGGCGCAACTAAGCAATTGCGCTGCGTAACTATGGATTTGAAAATAATTTTACTGTTGGGGGTCCCCACAACTTGGGAAATTGTATCAAGGGGTCACGGCACTAGAAGGTTGAGAACCATATAATGAATTATTCCTATTTTAAGGCTAAAAACCTACTCTGCCCCCTGTACACACGAGAGGTTTTCCCGTCGGAAAAACCGTGGTGAGTGCTTTGGCCGGGAATCCCGGCCAGTGTGTATAGTCCCTCGCAGTGTTTCCCCATAGGAAAACTGCCGGGTTTAAAACCGCCGGCAGGGAAAATAGAGAGCAAGTTCTCTATTTTCCCGCTGGGGATTCCCAGCAGTTTTCCTGTTGGGAAAACTGTGAGGAAGCATACACACGGCCGGGATTCCCGGGTAAAGCTCTCCCCGCAGTTTTCCTGGCAGGAAAACCGGTCGTAAGTACGAGGCTGAATAGGAAAAGGCAGGGCCGCTGATAGAAATCATGGGGCCCCGTACAGCCTACCTGATGGGGCCCCCTTCAGCTCCACCCCTGGTCCTTCCTTCAGCCCCACCCCTGGCCCCTCCCCAGACCCTGCCTTGAAATAAAGTCAATATGGACAATGCCATATTGTGCTGCAGACAGTGCCACCCATGCTTCCAATGGCATAATGCCATTGGCAGCGTGGGTGGCACTGTATCTGCAGGCAGCACATGCGTTATGGCATTAGCGTCATGGATGGCACTGTCTGCAGCACATTACGGCATTGGTGGTATGGGTGGCGCTGTCTCTGCAGCCAGCACATGTATTATGGGCCATAACGCATGTGCTACCTGCAGACAGTGCCAGCCATGCTGCCAATGCCGTAATGTGCTGCAGACAGTGCCACCCATGACGCTAATGCCATAACGCATGTGCTGCCTGCAGACAGTGCCAGTCATGCTGCCAATGCCATATTGTGCTGCAGACAGTGCCACCCATGCCGCCAATGACATAATGCCATTGGCAGCGTGGGTGGCACTGTATCTGCAGGCAGCACATGCGTTATGGCATTAGCGTCATGGGTGGCACTGTCTGCAGCACATTACGGGATTGGCGGCATGGGTGGCACTGTCTCTGCAGGCAGCACATGCATTATGGGCCATAATACATGTGCTACCTGCAGACAGTGCCACCCATGATGCTAATGCCATAATGTATAGTTGCTGCTGCAGTAGTAGTAGATCTTGAACCCCCCCCCCAAGCAAGCACACACCTGTGTAATTGTTAGCCGGGGCCAAGGAGTCACTTCTTCCCTGATGCTGCTGCTGCCTGGACTGGAGTGTCCACAAACTATTACAGATGCAATGCCGATGCCAGCTGCTTCTTTTTTTCCTCTCCATCCGCTGCTCGCCTCACTGCTAATTCTCTCACACGGAGAGAGAGGAATCACTCCGCGGCGCAAGGGGGATGGCACTATAGAAGATGCGCTGGCCGGGACATGAGCCAGCATGAGTAGCGGGCATGGAAGAGGCATTCTTCCGCGCCTGAAATAGAAGAAATAGTCTGTCCCATGACGCCACCTATTCTGCAGTAAGCTAGCAAAAAACGGTGCTTCGGACATCGGTCATGGCTGGAGGATTTGTTTTTTTTAACATTAATTACTTAAAGCGGTGGTTCCCCCTTAAAAACAACTTTTTTTTATTCCACTGCCCCCCCACATTCCATCACGATTAAGGCTATTATTTTTTTTTCCTGCTGTACATACCTTAGTACAGCATCTTCACCGTTGCATCCGGGTTGCGAGTCCCGCGGGAGTGGGCGTTCCTCACATGCTGTTGATTGACGTTTTGCTCAAAAACGAGCTCCCCCCTGTCGCGTAAGCCGCGTCACGGTTGGCGAAAGGAGCCGAACGGCGAGACGGCGCTATACTGCGCATGCGCATCGCCGTTCGGCTCCTTTCGCCAATCGTGACACGGCTTACGCGACGGGGGGAGAGCTCGTTTTTGGGCAAAACGTCAATCAACATCATGTGAGGAACGCCCACTCCCGCGGGACTCGCAACCCGGATGCACGGGTGAAGATGCTGTACTAAGGTATGTACAGCAGGAAAAAAAAAATAATAGCCTTAATCGTGATGGAATGTGGGGGGGCAGTGGAATAAAAAAAAGTTGTTTTTAAGGGGGAACCACCGCTTTAACTGTTCAGGTTACCCGGGCCCCCCTATTGGCCGGGCCCGGTACAACCGGGCCAGTTGTACTGGCCAATCAGCAGCCCTGGGCAAAGGATTAACAAAAAGTGGATGGGGGCTAGGCACTACCCTGGGAGGACATGTACCCCAAAAAATAAAGAAAAAAAATGTTGTTGATTTTATTAAAGCTTAAAGTCAAACATTATTAAATAAACTGCTTAGGGGTGCCCTGAACCTGCCAGAGAAGTGGATCACCAGTACGATGTATACAAAGTACTACATAAATATTTACATAGAGATGCCATTTAAATTGCCAGTAATTTGCATTTTCCTGCCAGCTTCCTTTATTCTGTAAAACAATATGGCATGGGGACTCCCAAAATACCATATATAGTCGAGTATAAGCCAAGTTTTTCAGCAAATTTTTTGTGCTGAAAATGCCCCCCTCGGCTTATACTCAAGTCAAAGTTTTGCACCTGATCTCCCAAACTTTAGGGGCCCCGGTACCAGCCAAACTTGGCACACGTGTAGCCCCACTCTTCCTCTACAAGTGTACAAAGTTTGTTGTCCAGGGGACCTACGGCCGCGGAGCGCCAATTTTTCAAAGCCGGGCACCCCTTCCATAGACTCCCATGTTAAACGGTAATTTCTCTGGTGACTTTGGGGACCCAGTACCGGCCAGTCGTAGGTCTCCTGGACCCAGAACTTGCCGCACATGTAGCCCCAATTCTCCTCTACAAGTGTGCAAAGTTTGTTGTCTATGGGGGACCTACGGCTGGGGATCACCGATTTTTCAAAGCTGGGCACCCCTTCCATAGACTCCCATGTTGAACGTCAGTCTAGTCATGGACACAGTGAGGCATGGGCACAGTGAGGCATGGGCACAGTGAGGCATGGGCACAGTGAGGCATGCACATGGACACAGTGAGGCAAAGTGCGGCATGCAGATGGACACCCTAGGCTTATAAACGAGTCAATATGTTTTCCCATTTTTTTGTGGTAAAATTAGGTGCCTCGGCTTATACTCGGGTCGGCTTATACTCGGGTCGGGTTATACTCGAGTATGTACGGTACATACTCATCAAGTGGAGTCTCACAAAATCCCTACCAATCCTTCCCATCTTGTATGGATTTCAGAGAGAGGGTCCCATGCAAAAAAAAAAAAAAATATATATTGCTTGGGGTCCCCCTTAAATCAGTACCAGACCCTTCAGATCTAGTACAGATTTTAAGGGGAACCCAGCACAAAAGAAAATGGCATGAGGCCCCCACTAAAATTCATACCAGACTATAATCTGTGCATGCAGCCTGGCAGACCAGAAAATGAAGGGGCAGCAACACTACCCACTTCTTCCGCAACCATACCCAGCCAAATGTCCTCAACATAAGGGGGGTCCTCAACAAGGACCTCTTCCCTACAACCCTGGTCTTGTGGGGGGGGGTCCTCAACAAGGGCCTCTTCCCTACAACCCTGGTCTGGTGGATGTGGGGGTCCTCAACAAGGGCCTCTTCCCTACAACCCTGGTCTGGTGGGGGGGGGGGGTCCTCAACAAGGGCCTCTTCCCTACAACCCTGGTCTGGTGGATGTGGGGGGGGGTCCTCAACAAGGGCCTCTTCCTTACAACCCTGGTCTGGTGGATGTGGGGGGAGGAGGGGGGTCCTCAACAAGGGCCTCTTCCTTACAACCCTGGTCTGGTGGATGTGGGGGGGGAGGGGGGTCCTCAACAAGGGCCTCTTCCTTACAACCCTGGTCTGGTGGATGTGGGGAGGGAGGGGGGTCCTCAACAAGGGCCTCTTCCTTACAACCCTGGTCTGGTGGATGTGGGGATTTGGGGTAGGGGAATAATTCCTAGTGTTGTAAATCCATAGAAATACAAAAAACACAGTCTACTCCAGCGCTAATAGGCCTTCCAAGGTGTGTCGTAACAGATATTAGATAAAATGGTGGTGTGAAAGGTATATATGGTATCCCAAAACTAGGTGGATGCTGCCTTCCTCAGATGGGGTAATCCGAAAGGAACTACAAGAAAAACAGAAATGTAAGGCGCGCACACCTAGTGTATCTTACCTAGCCCTATCTTTGTTTATAGTGCAAAAAATAAAAACCGCAGAGGTGATCATATACCACCAAAAGAAAGCTCTATTTGTGGGGAAAAAAGGACGCCAATTTTGTCTGTGAGCCACGTCGCACGACCGCGCAATTCTCAGTTAAAGCGACGCAGTGCCGAATCGCAAAAAGGGGCCTGGTCCTTTACCTGCATAATGGTCCGGGGCTTAAGTGGTTAAGTAAAAAGGACATCATTACATTGGATGAGGATTTAAAATGACGGCTGGGAGCCTGTGCTGCAGGATGGAGTATGGACTATTAGGGTGATCTATAACTATCCCGAAGACAGGGCCTTCTTAATAGCATTACGGGCCCCTGGCAGGGCCGATCCGCCCTATAGGCTCACTATGCAAGCTGCTTAGGGCCCCGCAAAGCTGCGAATAGGCCCCCCAAATTACTAGAGGCCCCGCCTGGTGAGAAGTCATTTTCGGCCCCTCACCCCGATTCTCAACTCGCTGGCTGCATGGGAGAAGAGGTAAGAAGTCAGCACCCCCCCCGCTTCTCACTTTAATGTAAGATGTCATTTCCGACAGCAGAACACCCCCTCCCCCCGTTTCACTACTTTAATGTGACATGTCACTGGCGCCCCCCGCACGCTTTTCAACTTTAATGTGACATGCCCTTTTGCTTAGGGCCCCAGGGAGGTCAGGATCGGCACTGGCCCCTGGGCAAAGTATTGCTCTGGGGCCCCTACAATGGAGGCCGTGCAGGTAAACAAAAAAATCACGTAGGTAGGAGGTAGGGGATATCTAGGGTGTAGAGGGGTCCGAGTTCTGGGATATAGAGGGGCAGCCCGGGCTCAAGGACCAGCTGCTTAGAGGAAAGGGCAGGGGCCCCCCTATGCAGCTGGGGCCCCTGGGCAGTGCCCATGTGTGCCCTCTGATTAAGACAGCCCTGCCCGAAGGACCCCTCTGATTGTCCACTACATGGTGGGTGCACTGGGGGACACAATGTATGACCAGATTTGCTGATATTCTTTCATTATTACAGGTTGTTGCACACCTCAGAATTTCCATTGAGGGTTGAAGAGTGACCACAGCTGAGGACCACTGATAAACTCCATCAACAGTAATAATTAATTATAAACTTACCTATAAATCATAAATTTTACCCGGTAACCCTTCATTTCATCAGCCTACAAGCAGGCCCTATTAGTATTTACAATCTATTTTACATGCAAATCAGTAGAGTGATAAACGCGTGATAGTGCACTTCCCCCTGTGGATGTTGATCTTTCTCTTTCTTCATTTCTAACCTTCCTTCTCTTTACACTCACACAAGATCCTATTTCTCGTTTTACTCTTAGAAGCAAGACGAGCTGCTAGGGGAATGGCCGACTACTCCATACGGAAATACAACAATGGGGATTACCACGCCGTACGTAGACTGTTTGCCCGAGGCATGTTAGATTACATTCCTGGCGCGACCGCCTATATCTTGAAGCGCCCACAAGTCTACTGCACCATCTTGGCTTCATCCATCACACTGCACTTGTACTATCGCTCCTACGTCCTTTCTCTCTTCAGCGTTGGGACATTCCTGGCTGCCATCCATGGCCTTTTAAATTTGGCGGTCCACCTGTTCATAAAGAAGGTTCACAGCGGAGATTTACTCAACATCGAAGAGTCTTATATTCAGAGACCCAACTCTTTCTTCTGGGTGGCCGTGTCCGGTGGTCGGATTGTAGGGATGGTGGGTGTCCAGCCTGATCCAAACTCCAACAGCGACATGATATTACGACGCTTGTCCGTGGCTAAAGACCAGCAACGCCGGGGGATCGCCAGGGCCCTGTGCGTGAAGGTCTTCGACTTTGCTCGCCAGCGGGGCTACCATCGCGTCACCCTAGATACATCGACCATGCAAGTCAATGCTCATAAACTGTATCAACGCTTGGGGTTCAAGACAACAAAAGTCATTCCCAGCAGAAGTCGACTAGGAAGGTTTGCAAATATGACTGTGGTGTACTACAGCTACGATGTCTAGGATGTGGTAATGCAAGAGAGGGATGGAGGACGTGAGGACGTGAGCGAAGATGGAATATGAACCAAAAGAACACTCCAAATAGGATACATTTTTGAAGTATGACCATACATTGTGATTAGATAGATAGATAGATATATAGATAGATAGAATGGCCCAGTTTCACAGAGAGCAAGGCGCACATTACGCCGCCGTAGAGCAAACCCCGTACGCCACGCCAACGCAGCGCGGAGAGGCAAGCACTGCATTCAGCAAGCCAGTGCTCCCAACGCTGCGCCAGCGTGGCGTGGGTTTAGAAGGCGTAGGTTGAAGTGGGCGTGAACCCATGCAAATGAGGCGTGACCCCCATGCAAATGATGGGCCGAGCGCCAGACAGGTACGTATCACGAACTGCGCATGCGCCGTGATGTGGACACATGCACAGCACCCCCCCCTGTGCCTGCTCACAACCACGCCGGCACAACTGCCTAAGCTACGCAGGATCACCGCGTACACCGTGAACATAATGTACGCCCAGCCAGACACACGTCCAACGCACAATACGCCGGATTGTGTTCCCTGGTGCAGACCTGTGCATGTCTGTTGCCGGGTTGCCCCTCCTTTATGGGGAATAACTTTATGCCGGACGTACAACTTACGCGCATCTCGCGTAGCATGCGCCGGGCACACGCACGTTCGTGAATCGCCAAATTTCCCTCATTGGCATGTTTGAATGGCTAATCAACGGGAGCGGCACCAATGCGCCCAGCCTAAATGTGCGCCCACCCTACGCCGGCGTGTGCAAGCTACATCGGCGGGGTGTAGCCTGTTTTTAGGCGCATGTTGGTTTGTGGGTCTGGAGCACACATACGCCGGCGCACATTTGCACATACGTCGGCGTAAGTTCTTTGTGAATCTGGGCCAATGTTTTCAAATCTTTTTTTACCGCATTCTGGGTTTAGTTTTTAAAAAAAAAAGCATTCCAAAGTAAATACAGCGGAACCTCGGATTACGAGTATAATCCGTTCCAGGAGAATGCTCGTAATCCAAAGCACTCGCATATCAAAGCGAGTTTACCCATAGAAGTCAAAGGAAACGAAAATCATTTGTTCCACATTGACTTCAATGGCATGCAATACCGCATGTGGCCAGAGGTGGGCGGGGGGGGGGTGCCGGAGAGCCTCGGAAAACGGCCAGAAAAGCTCTAGGACACCTCGACTGAGCTTGGCAGACCTCGGGAAAGACTCCATTTCCGGGCCTTTCTGAGGTTTGCCAAGGTCAGCCGAGCTGTCCTCTGGCCTTTCCGTGCATTCCTGAACGGCGCCGATCTTCGTCGCTCGGCCTCGGCTCCCCCCCACCTCAGGTCAAATGCGGTACTGCACATTGCTTTGGCTTGAATCCTGCTGGTTTTGAGAGACAACACTCGCAAACCGTGTATTTTTTTTAAATACAGCGCTCGTATTGCGAAACGCTCGTTAACCGCGTTACTCGCAATCCGAGGTTTCACTGTACACTTGGCAGTAGGATCATACAATGTGATTGAATAGATAGATAGATAATTTTTATCTGTTTCCAGCCCATTGTGGCCTACTCCTTATTCCCAACTGGGGGGACCCCTTGGATTTTTTTTTTTTTTAGGAACGTTTTCTGAAGTCTTCAAGCCAACTACTTGACACAGGGTCCACTTATTTCTAAAGAGTTAAGCTGCCTGTGGATGGTGTCAAGTCAGTAGGTGACCATACTCTCTGGACAAGCTGGGTTTAGGGAGGTATGTAAATGCATAAAGAGGCATCAGACACAGAACAGTCGGGATGCCTCTTTTGGTCTCTTTCCCAACTTCATATGATCCTACTGGTAAGAGAATGCTTTTCATAAAATTTTGAACCCGGAGAAGAAGTGCTTTGTGCAGAATTTTAAATAAATTGATAATTAATGATAAACTATAATTGTATTGGTGGATTCATCCATCATTGGGCTGTTAGCCCCCATCAGAGCAGAGATGTTGGCTAACGATGAGACTCACTCCAGTATAAAGACGGTGGGTTTGGAATGGCTTTGAACGAAATAAAACACTTTGCAGCTCATCAGTCTATAAATACGTTGTCTACATTGTTTACTTTTTTCAGTTTTTTTTCTTTACTTTACGCTCATCTGGTGATCCTGCCAGTAACACACTTCCTGTCCTAAGGTGACAACGCTCACTCACTGCACTGTATCTATTAGGGTTGTCCCGATACCAGTATCGGTATCGGGACCGATACCGAGTATTTGCGGGAGTACTTGTACTCCCGCAAATACCCCCGATGCCTAAATAGAATACTTGTCCGTCCCCCCGCCGCCGTCGTCGTCGCCACCGCCACCGTATATCGCAAATCCGCCACTGCGGCGTTGATCACCTGCGGCGAACATTACAGGCACCTTTAGTTTGAATAGCTATTTTGCCCGCTGCGCTGTGTATAGACACTCCCCCTTGGACGGATCTGTCCAATCCTGAGCAAGGGGGAGTGTCCTTTACATGGCGTGGCAGGGAAAACAGCTATTCAAACGAAAGCTGCCTGTAATGTTCGCCGCACGGTGATTAACGCGGCGGCGGCATCATCATTAGGTATGGGGGACATGGCTGCATATGTTTGGGGACATGGCTGCATATATGTGGGGGGACATGGCTGCATATATGGGGGACATGGCTGCATTTATGTGGGGGGACATGGCTGCAATATGTTTGGGGACATGGCTGGATATATGTGGGGGGACATGGCTGCATATATGGGGGACATGGCTGCAATATGTGGGGGACATGGCTTCATATATGTGGGGGGACATGGCTGGATATATGTGGGGGAACATGGCTGGATATATGTAGGGGGACATGGCTGGATATATGGGGGACATGGCTGCATATATGTGGGGGACATGGCTGCATATATGTGGGGGACATGGCTGGATATATGTGGGGGCACATGGCTGGATATATGTAGGGGGACATGGCTGCATATATGTGGGGGACATGGCTGGATATATGTGGGGGGACATGGCTGCATATATGTGGGGGGGGACATGGCTGGATATATGTGGGGGGACATGGCTGCATATATGGGGGATATGGCTGCATATATGTGGGGGACATGGCTGCATATATGGGGGGGGGACATGGCTGCATATGTTTGGGGACATGGCTGCATTTGTGGGGGGGACATGGCTGGATATATGTGGGGGGACATGGCTGCATATATGTGGGGGGGACATGGCTGGATATATGTGGGGGGACATGGCTGCATATATGGGGGATATGGCTGCATATATGTGGGGGACATGGCTGCATATGTGGGGGACATGGCTGCATATGTTTGGGGACATGGCTGCATATATGTGGGGGACATGGCTGCATATATGTGGGGGACATGGCTGCATATATGTGGGGGGACATGGCTGCATATATGTGGGGGGGGACATGGCTGGATATATGTGGGGGGACATGGCTGCATATATGGGGGATATGGCTGCATATATGTGGGGGACATGGCTGCATATATGTGGGGGACATGGCTGCATATGTTTGGGGACATGGCTGCATATGGGGGGGACATGGCTGCATATGGGGGGGACATGGCTGCATATGGGGGGGACATGGCTGCATTTGTGGGGGGGGGACATGGCTGCATTTGTGGGGGGACATGGCTGCATTTGGGGACACATTTAAAAAAAAGTATCGGTTTCGGCGAGTACATAAAAAAAAGTATCGATACTTGTACTCGGTCCTAAAAAAGTGGTATCGGGACAACCCTAGTATCTATGGAGGGAGAGCATTGTCACTCTAGGCTACCGTAATGAAACATCCCACACTCAGCTTGAGTGCTTTCGCCATATACCGCTTCCTCCAGGGCTGGACTGGGACAAAAATGTGGCCCTGGACTTCACCCAGACTGGCCCAGGGCACAACACATCACGGTACAGTCAGGGCCGGACTTACCATTGGGCTTGACTGGGCTCCCCGCCCAATAGGGGGCCCGGGAGGAGGAAGCAGGAAGAGCCATGCCGCTGCTGATGAAGAGGTAAGAAGTCCCCTTCACCCCCGGGCTCAACAACTACGATCGGCGCCCCCACCACCGCGCAACAACTTTGGTCAGTTCCGATCAGTGGCCCCGCTCAACAACTCGGATCAGTTGCAGCCCCCCCCCGCTCAACAACTTCGATCAGCTTCGATCTCGATGGCATCCCCCCGCTCAACAACTTTGCCCCCCGCTTTTCTGCTCCAGGGGGCCCCTCAATCAACACTCAAGCCCAGGGGCCCCCACCACCCTAAGTCCTGCCCTGGGTACAGTGCACATCAGGGCACGGTACAGAGCTCAGCACATCAGGGCACAGGGCACATCAGGACACGGGGCACAGGGCACATCAGGACTCGGGGCACAGGGCACATCAGGACACGGGGCAGAGGGCACATCAGGACACGGGGCACAGGGCACATCAGGACACGGGGCACAGGGCACATCAGGACTCGGGGCACAGGGCACATCAGGACTCGGGGCACAGGGCACATCAGGACACGGGGCACAGGGCACATCAGGACACGGGGCACAGGGCACATCAGGACTCGGGGCACAGGGCACATCAGGACTCGGGGCACAGGGCACATCAGGACACGGGGCACAGGGCACATCAGGACACGGGGCACAGGGCACATCAGGACACGGGGCACAGGGCACATCAGGACACGGGGCACAGGGCACATCAGGACTCGGGGCACAGGGCACATCAGGACACGGGGCACAGGGCACATCAGGACACGGGGCACAGGGCACATCAGGACACGGGGCACAGGGCACATCAGGACTCGGGGCACAGGGCACATCAAGACACGGGGCACAGGGCACATCAGGACACGGGGCACATTCTGGTGCACATCGTCTACCAGCCAGCATGCAAACATGCAGAGCAGCGTAGGAAGCGCGTGTAATATGTTCTCTCTCCTGTCACGGCACTCAATCGGCTCCTCGGCGGCCCCTCCTCTCTTCTCGTCCATGGCAGATGATGTCACAAGCAAATGGGGATGGACGAGAAGAGAGGAGGGGCCGCTGGGGAGCAGCGCGAGCGCTGTGACAGGAGAGAGAACATATTACACATGCTTCCTGCGCTACTCTGCATGCTCGCTAAATCTCGATCTACCCGTCAGGCGCCAGCTGTCGGTGATTGACGGGTAGATCGCCGTGGACCTCCGACCGGCACACTGAGCCATCGGCCCACCGGGAATCTCCCGGTAGTCCCAAAGGCCAGTCCATCCCTGGCTTCCTCCCAGTCTGAATATAGATATCAGATATTCCAACCACTGAGAACCATAAACAAGACAATACTCGTATGATTGCTGAACATGGACTGTTTATTAGAACCAGAATGCAAGTCTATTATACAGTTGAGGAGGAGGTTCCCCCCTCCTGCTCATATTACTCTAACAATACACCTGTAACCAGAAACATAAATTAACATGAGCTAATTAACTAATCCCTTAAAGCAGCCGATGTGACTCCCTAAATACAACACACATTATCATACATATCAACACAGAACTCCTTCATACAATATCAGGGTTAATTAGCACAACAAACAATGGGTGAGAGACCCTTAGAAGTTATGCTAGACTCATTTACATTATAGAAGACAACAGACAGACGGGTGGCTGGAGTTGACATCAGCATCTTCTAACAGTATGTGTCCCAACATTATGAATCAGTCACTATTTCTAATATGACATATACAGGATTCCCAGAGTCTGTGTGTCTTGGGGGGACATGGACCTGAATCCAAAGTAACACCACCTCAGGGGTCCCCAGGCCTACAGCTCACAAAGAGCACCGTTCCCCCAAATGCCAGGGCCCATAATCGGTAGGCAAGAGGCTAGCATTCAGTCCCCTCCAAAAGCCTCCCGGCTAGGTCTGTCACAGCTACGTTCCTGATTTGGTCTGCAAACACCTCCCCCTGTCCTCAACTCCATGACAAAGAGAGGACGGGTTTTGTAGTCCCATTACACTTCCTGAGATAACACTGAAGCGTGCATGGGGCACAGAAGAGCACTGGATTTCTGGCAGGATCAACTTCTTTTTTATTTTTTCACATACAGCACTGTCCCTTGGTTCCACCCCCTACCCACCTCCGAGCACCGTCCCTTGGTTCCACCCTCTACCCACCTCCAAGCACCGTCCCTTGGTTCCACCCTCTACCCACCTCCGAGCACCGTCCCTTGGTTCCACCCTCTACCCACCTCCGAGCACCGTCCCTTGGTTCCACCCCCTACCCACCTCAGAGCACCGTCCCTTGGTTCCACCCTCTACCCATCTCCGAGCACCGTCCCTTGGTTCCACCCCCTACCCACCTCCGAGCACCATCTCTTGGTTCCACCCCCTACCCACCTCCGAGCACCGTCCCTTGGTTCCACCCCCTACCCACCTCCGAGCACCGTCCCTTGCTTCCACCCCCTACCCACCTCCGAGCACCGTCCCTTGGTTCCACCCCCTACCCACCTCCGAGCACCGTCCCTTACTTCCACCCCCTACCCACCTCCAAGCACCGTCCCTTGGTTCCACCCTCTACCCACCTCCGAGCACCGTCCCTTGGTTCCACCCTCTACCCACCTCCGAGCACCATCCCTTGGTTCCACCCCCTACCCACCTCAGAGCACTGTCCCTTGGTTCCACCCTCTACCCACCTCTGAGCACCGTCCCTTGGTTCCACCCCCTACCCACCTCCAAGCACCGTCCCTTGGTTCCACCCCCTACCCACCTCCGAGCACCGTCCCTTGGTTCCACCCCCTACCCACCTCCGAGCACCATCCCTTGGTTCCACCCCTTACCCACCTCTGAGCACCGTCCCTTGGTTCCACCCCCTACCCACCTCCAAGCACCGTCCCTTGGTTCCACCCTCTACCCACCTCTGAGCACCGTCCCTTGGTTCCACCCCCTACCCACCTCCGAGCACCGTTCCTTGGTTCCACACTCCTAAACCTTGTAGACGGCCTTCCCAGAAAAGTTGAAGCTGTTATAGCTGCAAAGGGTGGGCCAACTCAATATTGAACCCTACAGACTGAAGCCTCATACACACGATCGGTTTGTCCGATGAAAACAGACCGATGGACCGTTTTCATCGGACAAACCGATCGTGTGTGGGCCCCATCGGTTTGTTTTCCATCGGTAAAAAAAAATAGAACATGTTTTCAAATTTTCCTATGGATAAAAATACGATAGAAAAAAAACGATTGTCTGTGGGGAAGTCCATCGGTCAAAAATCCACGCATGCTCAGAATCAAGTCGACGCATGCTCGGAAGCATTGAACTTGATTTTTCTCAACATGTCGTTGTGTTTTACGTCACCGCGTTGGACGCGGTTGGATTTTTGACCGATGGTGTGTAGGCAAGACTGATGAAAGTCAGCTTCATCGGATATCCCACAAAAAAATCCTTCGGATTCCATCAGATATCCGATCGTGTGTACAAGGCTTAAGACTGGGGTGTCATTAACCACTTAAGGACCGCCTCCTGCACATATACGTCGGCAGAATGGCACGGCTGGGCACAAGCACGTACAGGTACGTCCTCTTTAAGTGCCCAGGCGTGGGTCACGGACACGCGCCCGCGGCGTGCGCCTGCGACCTGGTCTGAAGCTCCGTGACCGCAGGACCAGCGGACCCGATCAGAGTCCCGCGATCGGTCCCCAAAGCTGAAGAACGGGGAGAGCTGTGTGTAAACACAGCTTTCCCGTTCTTCACTGTGGCGCCGTCATTGATCGTGTGTTCACTTTTATAGGGAAACACAATCAATGACGTCACACCTACAGCCACACGCCCCTACAGTTAGAAACACAAATGAGGTCACACTTAACCCCTTCAGCGCCCCCTTGTGGTTAACTCCCAAACTGCAATTGTCATTTTCACAGTAATCAGTGCATTTTTAATGCATTTTTTTGCTGTGAAAATGACAATGGTCCCAAAAATGTGTCAAAATTGTCCGAAGTGTCCGCCATAATGTCGCAGTCATGAAAAAATCGCTGATCGCCGCCATTAGTAGTAAAAAAATAAAATAATAAAAATGCAATAAAACTATCCCCTATTTTGTAGACGCTATACATTTTGCACAAACCAATCGATAAACGCTTATTGCGATTTTTTTCCCCAAAAATAGGTAGAAGAATACGTATCGGCCTAAACTGAGGAAACAAATGTTTTTTATATATTTTTTGGGGATATTTATTATAGCAAAAAGTAAAAAATATTGAATATTTTTTAAAATTGTCGCTCTATTTTTATAAGTTTATAGCGCAAAAAATAAAAACCGCAGAGGTGATCAAATACCACCAAAAGAAAGCTCTATTTGTGGGAAAAAAAGGACGCCAATTTTGTTTGGGAGCCACGTCGCACGACCGCGCAATTGTCAGTTAAAGCGACGCAGTGCCGAATCGCAAAAACTGGCCGAGTCCTTTAGCTGCATAAAGGTCCGGGTCTTAAGTGGTTAAAGTGTATGTGCATGTAAAGGCAGGTGTCCCAATACTTTTGATAACATAGTATATATATATATATATATATTTTACATACTGACACCAGCCAGTATTCCTGATCACCACCACATGATGATGTACTTGGTGACAGTATGTAAAAATATATATATATATAAAATTTCTTAATTTTACAAAAAATTTGGACAAAAAAATATGACAATTTCAGAAAACTCGCCATGCCTCCTACTAAATGCCCCCAGACTGTCCTTTCCAAAATGGGGTGATTTGGGGGGATATTTGTACTGTCACTGGCATTTTAGAACCAATGAGTTTGGCTGTCAGTACATCAATTTTCAAATATTGATCCCATTGTTTGTAACTTTCCTACAGAATACATAATAAACACTGATTTGGGTTATTTTTTTTTTACAAAAGAAATGTAGCAGAATATGTTTTGGTCTAAATCTATGAAGAAAAATGATTTGTTTGCAAAAACAGAAACATATTTTCATTCTCAAAATGCTGGTATTTTTTTCATTTACAGTATATCGCAAAAAACAAACAAAAAAAAACAAAACACCAAAATAAAGCTCTATTTGTGTGAAAAAAAAAAAAATGATACAAATGTTATTTGTGTACAGTGTTGCATGACTGCACAATTGCCAGTTAAAGTAGCGCAGTGCTGAATAGCAATAAAAAAAATACTTCTGGTCATGAAGGGGGTAAAACCTTCCCGAGGGCAAGGGGTTAACAGACCGAAAAGAGCAAATAAAAGAAGTTTATTTTTAGGGTTTACAAACACTTTATTCTAATCAGATGATTCTAACAGCCCCAGTAATCTCCTGCAGCAGTACCAAAGACGTATTTCCCACTTTTTGGAGATTTTTTTTCGGTGTCTAAGATGGATCAGATCCTGTGTATATTATGGGACACTTCTCCTATATATATAATATGGTAGATTTGTAGGAAGCTCCCTCTGTTGGTCACAAGTGGGGATGCACCCGGTACAGAACACGTACCTGATCCGCTCTTACCTGCTGAGACACTGGATTTACACAGCCCAGATCCACAAAGAACTTACGCCGGCGTATCTATTGATGCGCCGCGTAAGTTCTAAGATCCCCCGTCGTATCTTTGTTTTGTATCCACAAAACAAGATACGCCTGAATGTGGGCTAGATCCGACTGACATACGTCTTAGTACGCTGTCGGATCAAAGGTGCATATTTACGCCGGCCGCTAGGTGGCGCTTCCATTGATTTCCGCGCAGAGTATGCAAATTAGCTAGATACGCCGATCCTCAAACGTACGTCCGCCTGGCGCATTTTTTTTACGTCGTTTCCGTAAGGCTTTTTTCTGCGTAACGTTACCCCTGGGTCTATGAGGCGTACGCAATGTTAAGTATGGACGTCGGGCCAGCGTCAAATTTTCCGTTGTTTGCGTAAAACGTTCGCGAATAGGGCTTTACGTAAATTACGTTCAAGTCTAAAGCATTGACTATTTGCGACGTGATTTCGAGCATGCGCACTGGGATACCCCCACGGACGGCGCATGCGCCGTTCAAAAAAAACGTCATTTACGTGGGGTCAAGTAGAATTAACATAAAACACGCCCACATCTTATCCATTTGAATTGCGCGCCCTTACGCCGACACAGTTACACTACGCCGCCGTAACTTACGGCGCAAATTCTTTCAGGATACGGAAGCTACGCTGTAAGTTACGGCGGCGTAGTGTATCTTAGATACGCTACGCCTGCCTAAAGATAGGCAGATCTTTGTGGATCTGGCCCGATGAGTGCAGGGTTGCCAACCTCCCGCAGAATTTTTTTTACTGACAAAACATGGAAAATGTATTGGCGGAGCAGATTTTTTACTGACAACCAGAGAAATTACACAATTCCTATTGAAAACGGACACAGTGAATATTTGAACAGTGTAAACATGATACGGAAACACTGACAAAACCTACAAGTCATTTGCTTGATTTACACTTAAAAAGTCAACACAACATGAAATGATCAGCCCCTGATATTTACTGGCAGTTGTAAAATAATCACAGATTTTTGCAAACTGTCAGTAAATTTACTGGCCATTGGCAACCCTGGATGAGTGTCTGATTCTAAAATAAATCCCACTGTCGATTTTTTTGCATTTTATCTTGTTTTGTCAACATTTACCTCATTACCGTATTTATCAGGGTATTGCGCGCTCCGGCGTATAGCGCGCACCCCTAAAGTGGACCCGCATTCCTGTGAAAAAATGATTTTAGTACTTACAGTTTTGGTGTTTTGCGCGGCGTCCATTGGCGGCCTCGTCCGGTACAGCGCCCGTCTGCGGCTTCGGTGGTGTCCTCCTCGTCGGGTCCGGCGTCCTTCTGCGGTGTCCTCCCCGCTCGATCTCCGCTTCCCGTGCTGAGTTTGAACTACTGCGCCGGCATATACTGTGCGTCCTGTACGTCCAGGACATGACTGCGAGAGGAGCCGAGCCTGCCCGACTATACACGAGTGTACCGCGCTCGGTATATGCCAGTGCAGTAGTTCAAACTCGGCGCGGGAAGCGGGTATCGGCGTATATCGCGCACCCACGATTTTGCCCTGAATTTCAGGGCAAAAAAGTGCGCAGTATACGCCGATAAATACGGTATCTATTATTGAAATGGGGGTATAATAGCCTGTTTTTGTCATAATAGCCTTGCAGTAGTTGGTCTATTATGCCTTGTACACCTGGCCGGAAAGTCCGGCCAGGTGTAGCCTCCATTGCATTTTTTTTTTGTCGAAAGTCCGACGCACCTTAGATAGAGAACCTCTCTTTTTGTCCATCGGACTTCTGACGGGGTCATGGCGGACATTTGCACAGTCAAAAGTCCGACCGTGTGTACAAGGCAAAAGACATTGGGCTAGATTCAGATACAATTGTGTATCTTTAGGCGGGCGTAGCGTATCTCCTATACACTACGCCGCCGTAACTTTGAGAGGCGAGTATGGTATTCAGAAAGATTATGCGCCCGAAGTTACGGCGGCATAGCATATAAGGGCCGGCGTAAGCCCGCCTAATTCAAATATGGAAGCTGTGGGCGTATTTTATGTAAATTAAGTGTGACCCCACGTAAATGACGTTTCTAACGAATGGCGCATGCGCTGTCCGTGAACGTATCCCAGTGCGCATGCTCCTAATTACGCCGCAAATAGCCAATGCTTTCGACGTGAACGTAACTTACGCAAAGCCCTATTCGCGAACAACTTACGCAAACGACGTAAACGACGGAAAATTTGACGCTGGCCCGACATCCATACTTAACATTGGCTACGCCTCATATAGCAGGGGTAACTTTACGCCGGAAAAAGCCTAACGTAAACGACGTAAAAAAATCCGCCGGGCTCACGTACGTTTCTGAATCGGCGTATCTTGCTCATTTGCATATTCTACTTTGAAATCGACGGCAGCGCCACCTAGCGGCCAGCGTAAATATGCAACTAAGATACGACGGCGTAAGAGACTTACGCCAGTCGGATCTTAACCTAATTTCGGTGTAGATATCAGTGTCAGTGGGCCAGATTCAGATAGGAGATACGACAGTGTATCTCCTGATACGCCGTCGTATCTCTGAGTTAGGCCGGTCGTATCTATGGGCCTGATTCATAGAATCAGTTACGCATAGATTTCCCTAAGATCCGACAGGTGTAAGTGTCTTACACCGTCGGATCTTAGGCTGCAATTCCAGGCCGGCCGCTAAATGGCGCTTCCGTGTCTTTTACGCGTCAATTGAGCATTTACCGCCCGGCGCTTTTTTTTTACGTTGTTTGCGTTCGGCTTTTTCCGGCGGAAAGTTACCCCTGCTATAGCAGATGTAAGTGCGGCGTATCCTATGTTAAGTATGGCCGTCGTTCCCGCGCCGAGTTTTGAATTTTTTACGTCGTTTGCGTAAGTCGTTCACGAATACGGCCGGACATAAATTACGTTAAAGTCGAAACCAATGACGTCCTAGCGACGTCATTTGGAGCATGCGCACTGGGGAAAATTGCAGCCGGCGCATGCGCAGTTAAATCGGCGCAGGGACGCGCCTGATTTAAATAGTACACTCCCCCTAGCCGCGGAATTTGAATTCCGCCGGGGGAGTTACGATACGCCGCCGCAAGTTTTGAGGTAAGTGCTTTGTGAATACAGCACTAGGGCCATATTCTGAGTAAGGATACGATGGAGTATCTCAGGAAACTCCATCGTATCTCTCTTTTTTGGCCCGTGTATCTATGCGAGTGATTCTTAGGCCCCATACTCACGAGCAAACATGTCTGCTGAAACTGGCCCGCAGGCCAGTTTCAGCAGACATGTTTGGTCGTGTGTGGGCGCGAGCGGGCCGAATTCCAGCAAACATTTGCCCGCCGGGCCTTTTCCCAGCAGACAAATATTCCTGGACTTGTTTTAAAACAGCCCGCTGGAATTCAGCCCGCTCGGACATGTACGGTCGTCAGTACAGACCTACCGTACATGTCCAGCCGCCCGCCGTGCCTCGCATGCGTCGAATGACTTCGACGCATGCGTGGAAGCATTTTAAAGGCGGGCCGCCCACGTCGCCGCGTCATTGTCGCGGCGACACCGCGTCATCGACGCGGCGACACCGCGGACACGCCCCGCGTATTGTTTACGCGCGGACTTCTGTACGATGGTGTGTACAACCATCGTACAGAAGCCCTCTGGCAGACATGTATGGTGAAAACGGTCCGACGGACCGCTTTCACCATACATGTTTGTCCGTGTGTACCCGGCCTTAGAATCATTTTCGCATAGATACGCTTAAGATCCGACATGTGTAAGTCACTTACACTGTCGGATCTTAAACGTAATTACTCCGCCGGCCGCTAGGTGGCGTTTACGTTCAGGTCTCATTTGTTTATGCAAATGAGCCTGATACGCCGATTCACGAACGAAATCGCGGCGCGTAACCGTCGCTAACGTCGTTTGCGTAGGCGTAAGGTTACCCCTGCTAATGAGGGGTAACCTTACGCCAGTCCCACGTATGCCATGTTAAGTATGGCGTTGGGTCCGCGTTGTCTTTTCCCGTCGGGTACGTCGTTTTACTAAGTCGTCCGCGAATACGACTTTACGTCAATGACGCACACGTCGGCGCCATTGACGTTTTACACCGAGAACTGGAGCATGCGCACTGGGCTATTTTAAGCCCGGCGCATGCGCAGTTCGTTCGAATAGGGGGCACGCTTAATTTAAATACAAGCCGCCCCCTTGGATATACGCGGAGATACGCCGGGCCAATTACACTACGCCGCCCCAAACTACGGAGCAAGTGTTTGGGGAATACAGCACTTGCTCCTGTAGGTTGGGGCGGCGGAGTGTAAATGGCTCACGCGCCGCCCGCCTACTTTCTACCAGAATATGGCCCTAGCCTCCTAAACTTGCGGCGGCGGATCTTAAATCAGATAGGTTACGCGGATCTAAAGATCCGCTAACCTATCTAAATCCAGCCCAGTGTGTTTTAGGTAGAACAATACAAAATTGAAAAAAAAAACTAAAATGCGCACTATTGCTTCTGGGCTTGTCTACGGGTACAAACATCAAATAACATATACATAGGTGATATTGTTACAATCATCAGGAGCAGGAGAATTTATTTTGGGTTGTTCTTTGGTGGAAGGTTATGGTAGCAACAAGAAATATAGAAATTTGTTTCGGTGAATATTTCCTCTAACTGCGCCACATCCTGACAGTCTAAAGCCCTGCATACAAGGTCGGACTTCAAACAAACTTTTCCGTGGATTTTTGTCCGAAGGGAGTTGGCTGGGCACAAACTTTCCTAAAACTTTCCCAACATCACGTGGTTTTTCTGATCTTTACCGCCACCCTTTGGTCAACTTCTGCTATTGTTGGTTGATTTTAACATTGGTTCTGAGCATGCGTGTTTGTACTTCGGACAAAAGTCCGATGGATTTATGTTCACACGGCAGGACTTTGCACCATCTGACTTTTGTTGCCGAAAAGTTTGTCCGTTTGCAGAGCGAACTTTTGTCCGATGCAACGTACACACGTTTGGATTTTTTGGAAAACGTGCTAATTTTGAAGTTTGTTGGCAAAAAGTCAGACCGTGTGTATGGGGCTTAAGCAAAATTAAATACCCCCGGGGGTTGGACTTGTAAGGCACTGATTGCGTAACAAAGAAACAAGAAAAATACAGCTAAATATTTTTTTTTCACTATTTTGGACCTGCTTTCATTTGATAATAATAGAAAAAAATCAGGAGAGATCTATAACTATTTACTATCTAATAAAAGCCCAATTTGTACTTGTGGTATAATCCACCTGGATGCACAAAGTAGTTGTAGTGATATGTACAGTATTACTAACATATGTCAAAATTGCAAAATTGTGCTTAGGCATTTAGATTTGTTTTACTCTTATGCCGTGTACACATGGTCGTTTTTTGTGATGAAATAAAATGACGTTTTAAAAACGTCATTTAAAATGATCGTGTGTGGGCAAAACGTCGTTTTTTGTCTTCTGAAAAACGACCAAAAAAAAATTCGAGCATGCTTCAATTTTTTATGTCGTTTTTCAAAATGTCGTTTTTTGTGTAATTTAAAATGATCGTGTGTGAGTAAAACGACGTTTTAAACGTTTTTCATGAGAAAAAACAACGTTTTTTTACAAGACAAAAAACGACCGTGTGTACGCGGCATTAGGTGTGAAGGAGTCCCAACTGACACACCCAAAATATAGTATGCTATCACGCTATAATACTGCCCCGAGGAAAAATTTAAAACATGTTCTATTTTTTTTCACCGATGGAAAACAAACCGATGGGGCCCACACACGTTCGGTTTGAAAGATGAAAACAGTCCATCGGTCTGTTTTCATCGGACAAACTGATCGTGTGTACAGGGCTTAAGATGGCAATTAACGGAACTGTTGCTTAACTGTGATGCTTAACCAAATTACAACTCATGCAAACATGGTTAGGGATATGGGCATTAACTAACCCAAGCCTAATTGTGAGTATTAGCCGGCTATCATTGGGGCCCTTCTGTAAGAAGGTGCACATGGTGCCATCCCTTTAAGAGTGTGTAATGGATAGATGATGGGCTGCTAAGTGAAGAGCAGGCCCCGTACACACACACACGTCCGAGAAACTCGACGGGCAAAACACATCGTTTTGCTCGTCGTGTTCCTTGTGAAGCCGCCGAGGACCTTGGCGAGCCGAAATTTCCCATTGAACAATGAGGAAATAGAGAACATGTTCTCTATTTGACCCGACGAGATCCTCGTCGGTTTCCTCGGCGAAAAGTGTACACACGACCGGGTTTCTCGGCAGAATACGGCTCCCATCGAGTTTCTGGCTGAATTCTGCCGAGAAACTCGGTCGTGTGTACGGGGCCTCACACAGATGATTCAGCTCACCCCTTCTGGTACACAGGAATCCTCTCCAGATCACTTGGTGGTCTCCTGTCCTCATGTACAGGCACCAGATAAGTCCTCTTGAACAGGTCATTACTAGGCTCAGTCTCTTAACTATGATCCTCAGGGGCTCTTTCCTCTCTAATGTAGGTACAACGGGTCTCCCAGCTCTTGTCCCAAGGCACAGCAAGTGAATTTCTTTGCAGTTCAGTCCTCAGGCTTTTATGAACAGCAAATGCCACAGGTCTGCACCCTCTGTTCCTCGCACCCCTCTGAGATGGCACCCTGGTCTCTGCACAGTCCCAGCCAAGGTCACACAACTGTAAAGCTTGGCTTCCCCACTCCAATCTCACCAGAATTGCCCAGGAAAAGTCCTGTGTTCTCCCCTTCTATGTAACAAGCAATTCTGGGTATTGTAGTTCTGCATCCAATCCCTTGTATTTTATTGTGCCCTCGGATACAGTTTTTCTGGAAAGAGGTCTTAGGCCTGATAAAAAAGATAAGTGGGATAGAGGTGAAATGTGACCCATGGGCATGCTTGTTTCACTGTACGACGAGCCCGAGGAAAAAATATAGAGGGTCCCTGATCCTTTACCTATTGAATGGAGCTAAGGCAGTAATACCAAAGAATTGGAAGGAAGAGAATGCTCCATCAATGGGGGAATGGATAAGGGTGGTGGGTAGGATGGGAGATATGGAGGAATTACTGTGAATCCAAAACGAATGCAGGCCAAGATACGAAGAGATATGGAGAGGTTGGAGAGAGTTTAGGAGAACGGAAACCTTTATTAATCTTTTGGGTTGATGGGGGGGGGGGGGGAATATGGTCTTTCTCTTTCTGTAGTTTTCTTTCTCTTTTTTTTTTCTTCTATGAGAACTTATTGCACAAGCACTTTAGAGTTATGGCACTTTAATACTTAGATCAGGTTTACATATACGGGGGATGGCCTGGGTCTGTATGCTTAGCCCTGACAATTTTTAGATTTCCCTATTGGGTTAAAGGTCCTATACACTTTATATTTTAGTCACAAGGGGGGGGGGGGGCTTTGTTTTTTTTGTTTTTGTGTTTTTTTTTTGTTTGTTTTTTTGTTGTGTTTTCATATACACCTAAAGAGGCTGAAAGCTAGCACTAAGATTTAAACACTTTTATTCACTTTTTTTCCCCTTCTTTCCCCTCATCCCCCTTTACATTCTATAGTTATACCACATTGGCACTTAGTCACTGTATCGAGTGGGCAACTCAAATATTTAAACACGAAAATAGGAGGCATGACCAAAGGGTCAGGTCCGTACACATGGGGGGTTCACACAGCACATATCATATATGTATAATCTCACCTAGTAGATTTCCCTTTAGGCAATGGGGGGTTCACACAGCACATATCATATATGTATAATCTCACCTAGTAGATTTCCCTTTAGGCAATGGGGGGTTCACACAGCACATATCATATATGTATAATCTCACCTAGTAGATTTCCCTTTAGGCAATGGGGGGTTCACACAGCACATATCATATATGTATAATCTCACCTAGTAGATTTCCCTTTAGGCAATGTTACAGGCACTTTAGTTCAACACGGGAGATCTCCCTTTTTTTTTTTCTCTTCTAGTATTATCTCCCTATCTCTTTCTCTCCCTGTCCCCCCCCCTCCCCCCACTTTCTCGGTTTTCCTGCTCCCCGGGCCCCTCTCCCGCTTTTTCCACAGATTATGTCAAAACTGAGATTTAGTCCTCCTAGTAGAGAAACAAACCTAGCCTGGATAAGAGGACAGTATCATCGAGTAGATTAGGACCCCGGGACCCAGAGGTATCTCTTATGCTATAATTCTTAGGTTGGTTAAGGAGAATACGTTGAGACCGGCCAGAATGGGGAAGGGAAATGTATGATCATTTTAATGTATATGTACGGAAGATGGAAGGTTTTTGTAATGATTTTGAAATAAAAACCAATAAAGAAAATTTATTAAAAAAAAAACTATGGGCCGGAAGTGATGTTTTGACGTCGCTTCCACCCTGCAATGGTATGGAGACGGGTGGGGGCCATCTTCCCCTCACTCATATCCATACCGAACAGGGGAAAGGACACAATCGCCTCCGCCGCTGCTGGCGGCTCCGGTAAGTGGTGGAGGGCACCGGAGAGCTGCGGGAAGAAGTGGATACCGGGGTTATGGTAGCAAGCTGCTGTCATAACAACAGTACTCCTCTTCAAAGTACCGACGTATAACAACGGTGGGCGGTCCGCTAGGGCAGAGGTAGGCAACCTTAAAGAGATGGAGATCTACCTGAACAACATAGGAGAAGTCCTCACTAGGGTTGTCACCTGTACGGGATTCACCCGTACAGTCCGGGTTTTGAATCATGCGCCCTGTTTTGAGCCCCCCCGAAAACTGGACACATTATTCAGATGGGATTGTGGCTCATTGCTGGAGAGAGGATTAGGTGTTCTCCTCCATCCTCTCGTCCTTGTCCGTGGGACGAGGATGAGAGGACGTCCGTAGGCGGAACACTGAGCACTGACTCACTGCTGGGAAACTCAGTGTTCCCCTATCATGAGAGAGAGAGAGAGACTTGTAAAGCGCAACACATGCAAACTGAATCGCCTCTGGGCGCTGTATCCATTTCATGGGTAAGGAACCCCTTGACCTCAGAAGAGATGGGTTTTAATCTTTCTCCTGAAGGCCAAGTGGTCCGGCTCCAGTCGGATGGTGGTTGGTAGTGCATTCCTCAGGCGGGGTCCCTGGACTGCAAATCATCGATCTCCTTTGGACTTGTCTGGCTTTGGGTATCTGGAGGAGGTTTTGATTGGTGTATCGCAGAATGCGATTGGGGTTATGGGCTTTTATTTTTTTGCATAGATATTGGGGGCGTTGCCTTGAATACACTTATGTATTAGGCAGAGTGCCTTGAAAGTGATTCTGTCTTTTACTGGCAACCAATGAAGGGATCTCAGTGAAGGTGAGATTGATTCCCATGTTTTTTTCCCAGTCACTAGTCGAGCGGCCGTATTTTGAACGACTTGCAGACGAGTGATTTGGTATTTGGGGAGTCCTAGATAGAGGGCATTTGCATAGTCGAGTCTGGAATTGATGATTGTTCCCACCACGACTGCAATGTCCTCTTTCGGGATAAAGGGCGTGAGTCTGCGTAGTAGGCGCAGCAGATGGTGGGATCCGCTGACTACTGACCCTATTTGTGCATCCATTGTCATGTAGGTATCGAAAATGACTCCGAGACTTGTGACTTTGGTGCTAGGGGTGATAGTTTTACTCAGAATGGGTGGGGGAGTCCATGTTGACGCGGGGTGATTTTTCCGGTTAGCGTGAAACAGGAGAAGTTCTGTTTTCGAACCATTGAGTTTAAGATAACTGTTTGTCATCCAGTTATCTATTAGAGTGAGGCATTTCTCTAGTCCAAGAGAATGATCCTTTTCGTTGCAGATGCGGAAATACAGTTGTGTGTCATCTGCATAGGAGTGGTAAAGTAACTTCTGGTTACTGATGATTTCAAAGAGAGGGCGAAGATAGATATTAAACAATACGGGCGATAAGGGAGATCCCTGAGGGACTCCGCATGACACCGTACGTTTTTCAGAAGTGAAAGACTCCAGTTTCACTATTTGTGATCGGTTTTCCAAGAAGGAGGAGAACCAGGGTAAAACACATTCAGCGATTCTGGCTACTTCAGCTAGCCTAGCCAGTAGTAGTCCGTGGTCTACAGTGTCAAAAGCCGCTCTTAGGTCCAGCAGTATCAGGAGACAAGATTCTCCTTCGTCTGCGGCCTCTAGAGCGTCATCCCATATTTTAAGCAGCGCCGTTCCTGTTCCGTGACCCGGACGGAAGCCTGATTGAAACGAGGATGAGGACGAGGAGGAGGCGTGGCTTTTTTACACTGGTAAAAAGTAAAAAAAGTGTCAGAAAAGGCCTGGTCTTCAAGTGGTTAAAACTATAGAATAGTACAAAGTAGGGCTGGGGAAATTAAAGATTAATTCCTCTATGAATCTTAAATTTTTTTGATTGATCAAAATTCTTGATGTCCCCGGACAGCCTGGACGGTGAGACTTTCCCTGCTGGATGCGAGCAAACTGCACCCATTGGATTGAGGTACCTTTGCATCTGTGGAGCAGGAGAATGCATCTGGGGAAGGGGGCAAAAATAACCATCGTTTTCCTGTCCTAAGCAGTTTTGTGTGTTACACAATTCTTTGTGTATCGGCATCATCTGTTCCGTGCGAAAGACTGTTGAGTTCTTCAGGGTATATTGTCAATAAAATGCGATCATGTCTGCTTCCAGAAAATGTAAACACTCTGGTATGTCTGTGTGACTGGCTAAAGTGAGGCCTTCTTGCCTACTATAAAGTGACTGGCAGTCAATATACTAGATAAGTTTTATAATTAAAGTTAAACTAATTTGCTATGTTTTTCTTAAAGTTTAATAAGAAAAAAATACCGTATAAGACGACTGGGCGTATAAGACGACCCCCTAATTTTCCAGGAAAAATTTTGGTTTTGGGATATACTCACTGTATAAGACTATACCCTTCCTTCTAGTCTTTCTGGAAGCTGAGGGGGAGCCAGAACCGCTGACAGAAACAGGCTTTTTCAAATCTCACTGTGCCATTACATTACATTCCTCACTGTGCCATCACTTGCCCCTCACTGTGCCATCACTTGCCCCTCACTGTGCCATCACTTGCCCCCACTGTGCCATCACTTGCCCCTCACTATGCCATCACTTGCCCCTGACTGTGCCATCACTTGCCCCTCACTGTGCCATCACTTGCCCCCACTGTGCCATCACTTGCCCCTCACTATGCCATCACTTGCCCCTCACTGTGCCTGAACTTGCCCCTCACTGTGCCTGAACTTGCCCCTCACTGTGCCTGAACTTGCCCCTCACTGTGCCTGAACTTGCCCCTCACTGTGCCTGAACTTGCCCCTCTCTGTGCCTGAACTTGCCCCTCTCTGTGCCTGAACTTGCCCCTCTCTGTGCCTGAACTTGCCCCCACTGTGCCTGAACTTGTCCCCCAGTGCAATCACTGCAAACAATGCAATCACTCACTTTTTTTCTGAATAGACTTGCAGGCGGTGACAGTCTCCGTGCTGCGCACGTCAATGATTTGAAAGCCGCGCCTTCTCCCCAGACTGTCCTGTGATAGGCGGAACACAAATTTTCCCAGCAGCGCCTCTGTTCTGTGTTCCGCCTATCACGGACGTCTTCTCATCTCCTCCGAGGATGAGAAGGCATCCGTGATAGGAGGAACACAGAACAGAGGCGCTGCTGGGAAGATTTGTGTTCCGCCTATCACAGGACACTCTGAGGAGAAGGAGCGTCTTTTAAATCATTGACGCTCGCAGCACGGAGACCTTCCCCGGCGTATAAGATGACCCCCGACTTTGGATGCATGTTTTTGCATCCAGAAAGTCGTCTTATAGTGTCGGGTGATTGTATATAGTGTATACCACATTTACCACTGACTAATGCAGAGTTGCAATGCAAGGAGATCAGCTAAAAAGTAGTTGGATCTGTATGTGCGTTATAATTAATCAAAATTAGTCGATCGATTAAAAAAAAAATCGATTAATCGAACACGAAAATTGTAATCAGTAACAGCCCTAGTACAAAGAGAAGAAACCTGCTTATTTTCTTCAAAAACGATAATAATAAATTGCCTATTTACAAGATATTGTTGTCAGGAGCGTGTGAAGCCACACAGCTGTATCAATAACTCATGAAACATTCCACCTCATTTCTTCTACTTTCTTCCTATAGGGTGATCTACGTCGTCGGAGTTTGTACCTTGGGCTTTATATAACCTACAACTCCCCTGGGAACGTTGACATTTGTGCGGACAGCAGAGACACGAGAAGGCACAGGATTCGAAACGGAGACTCAGACATTATGGAAATGTCGCAAAATGGGGACAATATGAAGGAAGAGGACCTTCAGGACTTTTTTATCTCAAGAAGAAAGTCAAGTTCTTTCACACGGGGGAAACTTTTATCCATTGTAGATATTTCTTCCACCTTGATTGCTGGCAAATCTCAACTGAACGACGACGGGAGGAAAATGCTTGCGAGGCTTGAGCAGGTGAAGCTCCATGACTTCCGACACACCCAATTTCCATTTCCGGTGTCTAACCTACAACACGTCACCGATCTGTTCTCCATGTATGAAATTTATAAACAAGATGGTTTCAAAGCAACAGAAATACAATCCAGACCTGAATTTAAGGACCTGTCATTCTGGAGTGTGAGCGTCTCTTTGGAGGACATTGATGGAGGCCGCCAACGGGCTTTGGAGAACGTAAAGGGTTTGCTTTCCCCAGAGATGGCCATAATGTATGAAGAGAAAATAAGGGAACAGTTTGCCAGCTCTTCGGCTTTCAACCGATCTTCTTCTCGTTATGGTAACTTTAAGTTCTCCTTCCCGTTGTCCGAACTTCTGTCTTTGTACCAAGGCTTTTGGCCTGGTGAACCAGAGCTAAGGATTCTGGGTACTGATATCTACAAGACAGAGATCGCTCACTATATATTAGTGCACAGATCGGACGGCACGGAATTTAGTGACCTCCCGATTGTTCCCTCCTATGACCAGAAGAGCTGTGGGCCATTGCCTTTTGTTTATAGGAAGATGGGAACATTATATTGGAGACCAGAATCCACTGCCTCGGCCTTGAAAATTAAGGTTACTGAGCGAGGTTCCGTCATCAATGAATGCTGCCTGACCTGCGACTTCTTCTCTACCAATGGCTACTGCCGTCATACTGAGGACGGGATCCACAGCGTGTGGAACCATCTGATATTTGCCTTCCATCTCCCTGGTAAACTTCTTCTGCAGGTTCCCAAACATCGACTTCTTCAGAACCTGACAACATGTCATACCGAGGAGCCGTATTTGGGAAAGGAACGGCTGGAGCCAGAGGCAGCCGGAAGAATCATCCAGCGGCTGAAAGACGATTTTATAATCAGTGGAAGACAATGAGACCACCTCAGTTCCACGGATGGTATTAAAATAACCTGTAAATACATAAAGCATAATTAAAGTACAAAGAAAAATGTAAATACAATATAGGCTTAAAATTTCAATTCTCAATTGTTTTATCATTTCTTTGAAATTGTTTCTTTTAAAATTCTGTGTACGTTTAGTATCCATAAATACCTTAGAATGGTTCCCAGGAAATAGGTCCACCATCCGTCTGGTTTTTGCAGGCAGCATCGGATCGAATAGCAGCGGGTGTCAGCGGACATGTACCCGCTGAGATCTCCATAGGGGAGACCGCAAGGTCCGAACAGGTCCACCTGAAAAACTGACAGGAGGACCTGATCGGACAGCTCATGTGAAAGGGCCCTAAGAGATGATGAGTGATGAGCCTGATGGGAAAGAACACATTGCACTGCCTGCCCATCCTTGTTTTAGACGAGCATGTTCCTTTCTTCTGGTCAGGCCCGTCGCTACAGGACAGGCAAAACAAACAATTGCTTGGGGCCCGAGCTAGCCTGGGGCCCCCAACTTCCCCTTCCCAGGATGTAGCGTGGCCGAGCTCCTCTTCCTTCCACCTGGAGTCCTGTCAGTCCGGCCGGGTACCGCGCGTGGTACAGGAGATTCAGTTTCCTGTTCCCGGCCGGACTGACAGGAAGTGCACACTGAGTGCTCACTTCCTTTCAGTCCGGCCGGGAAGACAGGAAACTGAATCTCCTGTACCGCATGGTACCCGGCCCGGCCCGGGCGCTATCTGATAGGGGACTGGGGAAGAGGCAGGGGGAAGAGGAGCTCGGCCACGCTACAGTGGCAGCCTACAGGGAAGAAGGGGAGGTAAGAATAGAAAAAAAAATTGTGTAGCATTAACGTAGGCTTTGCATGCGGGGGGGGGGGGGTGCTTAGGGGCCCCCATTTTGCTTGGGGCCCCCAAATTCCTTCAAATTCCGGCTGCTTCTGGTTACTACCCTGTTTCCCCCGAAAATAAGCCCCGGTCTTTTATTATTTTGGCAACAAAAGACAGAGTAGGGCTTATTTTCGGGGTAGGTCTTACCATGTAATGTCTTCTCTCCCCCTCTCCCTCCCTGCCTGACAGGAATTCCCAGTGTGAACCGAGTTAAAATGTTTGTAAAATCCCATAATCCAGTCTATTAAAGTAGTATATAATGTACAATGTGTGTGTTTCTGTAATATAATTGTGCCAAATACCTCCGTTATAGCGCCGCTCTGTGCTTCTGAGACCCCGCCGGTACTCTCTTCCCTGCAATTATATTACAGAAACACACATTCTGTACATTATATAACACTGTAATAGAGAGGATTATAGGATTTTACAAGCATTTTAAACTAGGGCTTATTTTCAAGGTAGGATTATATTGCAGCCCTCCTGGAAAATAACGCTAGGTCTTATTTACGGGGTAGGTCTTATTTTTGGGGAAACGCGGTCCATGGTGCAGACTAGCTGTGCTGTGCTGATCAGTTGCTTGATTACAGTTCCAGAAGCAGGTCTGATTTAATGTAACCAAGCAACTAATGGCCAGACTGCAGAGCTAAAGTCTTAACAATCCAGTGGCCAGCTCCCTCTCTGGAACATGCTAGTCTAAACGGTGCCCAGAAATGTGTTCTTTCACTTTTGCAATCAGCAGGAAGCTGATTTATTACACTTAAAATTGCACTTTGGTCTTGTCAAAGTAAGGGAAGAACACTCCCTGCCCAAACCAGCGTCTTAGGGGTCTCTTTTTTTAAAATAATGGTCAATATCCCTTTCTAGCATGCTAGAGACTAGAGTTTGACACCCTGACGAAGTCCCCTGCCTTTCCTTATGATTTTTTCTCCTGAGGCGCAGTTTTGTCCATTCGGATATTTCATTGGTATACGTGTAGAGCTACCTCCGGAGGAGCCTCTGATTAGAATTGGGATCGGCGTATTTAAGTTACCTCTTTACTGTGTCTAGGGGTGATGGTAAAGCTGAGAGCAATAACAGAATATCCAGGACCGTTGGTTGACGTTTTCAAATGCTTTATTCTCCCGGTCAAACACGACCAACATGTAACCTGAGGTAGACAGAATAGATTGGTGAAGGTAGAGCAACTTCACAGTATCAGGCTATGGATAATAAAGGCAGTCCTGCCCTTTAGCAATAGTATTTATATGCGTCGCCACTCCAGCCGGAGTGGGTGAAGTGCCCCTGGACAGACCTCTCTCACAGGCCTAGCGCCACTTAAAGCTTTTGGGAAAGGAACAAGTCTCTGCCACAGACTTGGCTCTAAACTAGATCTGAATGTCCAGATGAGACCTCTGCCACAGGCCTAGTACTTGAAGGTTAGAACGGTAGAGCAAATCCTCCCAGTGTTTCTTCAGGGTCACCGACTGACAGATTGAATGTGACCTGTCAGTGTCCGATGCCCAGATCCCCGGTGGTTCGTTCAAGCCCTATTGGATCACCTGCCTCCGGGTTCTCCTCAGACCGGTGGGTGCCGGTCTGAGGAGCCTGACCGCGCAATTGTCAGGTAAAGCGACGCAGTGCCGAATCGCAAAACGTGGCCCGGTCATTTGGCAGCCAAATTCTCCGGGGCTGAAGTGGTTAAGATTGCTTCATAACCTCCCAAAATGATCCCTCCCGACAATTATTTTCCTGTTCATTGCCCAAGTGTCCCTAAAAATGTTTGGAAAAAACTACTGTATTCCCATTTCATCTCATTTTTAGCTGTTATAACTATTGTGTCTTCATTTACAGTATAATTGTATGTTTTTTGGTTTGTATGGACTTGCTATCAAGTGTATTGTGAAAATCTTAAATAAAGAATATAAAAACGTGTGTAGACATACAATACATGGTCATCATTAATGTGTCTTTACCTCGGCCAGACACCTATGGAGCGAGCTCATCCTAAAATTATCTATGGGGAACAAATGACAGAAGCTGTGATAGTCAAGCATGGTAGACCACCTCCTACACTAAGAATGATTGGCCGGGGTGGGGACTGCTTTAGTCGGAAAACAACCTATAAGTGGACCTAATCCCATTTTTGTTTGCCACCTGATTCCCTAACATGCACCCTACTACTCACAGAGTTCATTTACAATCCTCAAAAACACTTTAGGCTCTCACTGGTTGTCCATCCTTGCTCTAACCATGATACAAGGCCATGTGGTGGTCGTCAATACAATAAGAACTAACAAATGTGTGCAGGGCAGCCTTTAGAAATTGTGAGGATCCTTACACAGCTTTAGGTCCAGGCCCCCCGGGGGCTGACTGCCAACATTCCCCAGGGCCCTCCCACTGACCGTCCCATCGAATCCGCCCACTGGCCATCCCATGTCTTCCTCCTCCAGTCCCATCCCCTCCATCCCATGTCTTCCTCCTCCAGTCCCATCCCCTCCATCCCATTCCTTCTCCGAGTCATCCCCTCCATCCCATTCCTCCTCCAGTCCCATCTCCTCCATCTGATTTCCTCCTCCTCCTCCAGTCCCATCTTCTTCTACCACAGGAAGGAGGGCAGCGGGACAGGTGGGGGGCAGCAGGACAGGTGGGGGGCAGTGGGAAAGGTGGGGGGCAGCATCACAGATTAGAGACAGTGTCTCAGGTGGGGGACAGCGGTACAGGTGGGAGGCAGTGTAACAGGTGGGGGGGGGGGGGCAGTATCACATACACCTAAGGAAGCATCAGTCTTCCCAGCTCTCATCTGTCCAGCAGTGCCAGGAGGGGTAGCTGAACCTGTGTCCCATCTCCACCAGGATCTCCAGCAGCAGCTGCAAGAAAGAGCAGAGGGGCTTCTCCACCCTTACCTCCTCCTCCATGGGGCCCTCTCTTGGCACCAACTGGTCTCACCCACCCCGGCGCACACTGGTACCTGAGCAGAGCCTGCCTGACTGTGACAGTGGGTCCCGACCTGCATGCAAAAAAGAGTGGGGGGCTCCTACACCCTGATGTCCTCCTCCATGGGGCCCCCAGGCCTGGCAGCTGACCTCACCCCACCCGCACAGTGCCTGACAGCAGGCCCCAACCTGCACACACATGGGATCCACCCACCTCTCCACCCTCCCCTGCATCCTGGCAGCCAGTCTGTTCTGACGGCAGCTGCCTCCTGTTAAAGATGGCCCGGTTGTGACCCATTGTCTGGGCCCCTCGGATGCCTGTGTAGAATAATTACATTAATTTGGCTTTTTATACCAAGATCTTTGGTTTGGAGGTTGAGACTCCCTTTAACGTTGGAGATTTACTTGGCCTAGTAAAAGACAGGTCTTGGAATAGGTTAGGCATGAATGAGTGGATTTTGGTGCAGTTGTTCTACAATGTCCAAATTTGACATGGGTTCAAAAGGTCAGTAGGTTCACAGATAAGAATACACACAGAGTTCATATGTCATGGAGCTGAACCAGAAATACTGGGCCAGATTCACAGAACAGATACAACGGCGTATCTCCTGATACGACGGCATATCTCCTGATACTCCGTCGTATCTCTTGTTCTATCTATGCAGATGATTCATAGAATCAGTTCCGCATAGATAGCCCTAAGATCCGACAGGTGTAATTGACTTACACCGTCGGATCTTAGGATGCAGTACCTCGGCCGCCGCTGGGTGGAGTTTGCATCGTTTTCCAGAGTCGGGTATGCAAATTAGCAGTTACGGCGATCCACAGCGGTTTTCGCGTTCGTTATGTCGGCGCAAGTCTTAGTTTCCCGTCGCAAAGTTAGGGGTGCTATTAACATGGTGTAAAATTACTCCACCATGTTAAAGTATGGCCTACGTTCCCGCGTCGATTTTGATTTTTTTTTTCGGCGTAAGTATGTTACGCACGTCGCGATTCACAAACACGTCGCGCCACCGTAATTTCGCGCAAAGCACGTCGGGAAAATTGCGAACGGAGCATGCGCAGAACGTCCGGCGCGGGAGCGCGCCTAATTTAAATGGTGCCCGCCCCATTTGAATTGGGCGGACCTGTTTACGATACACCGCCGCAAGTTTACAGGTAAGTGCTTTGTGGATCGGGCACTAACACTGAAAACTTGCGGCGGTGTAACGTAAACGGGTTACGTTACACGGCCGCAATTCTATGTGAATCTGGCCCAGAGTTCATATGTCATAGAGCTTAAAGCGGTAGTTCACCCTCACTGGCTTGATTTTACCATCGAGACAGGCATTGTAGCGCGAGCTACAGTATGCCTGTCCCGATTTTTTTAACCCCGGACTCACCTTGTAATCGGACATCGTAGATTTCGGCTCCCGCGGGGAATGGGCGTGCCTATGGAGAGGGAGGATGATTGACGGCCGGCCCTGGCACGTCACTCTCCCCGAAGACAGCCGGAGTAGGTCTCGGCTCTTCACGGCGCCTGCGCACAGGCTATGCGCACGCGTCGTGAAGAGCCAAGCCTATTTCGGCTATTTCCGGAGAAGCGTGACGCACCAGAGGCGGCCGTCAATCATCCTCCGTCTCCATAGGCACGCCCATTCCCCGGTATCTTCGATCTACGCGTACAAGGTGAGTACGGGGGTAAAAAATTCGGGACAGGCATACTGTAGCTCGCGCTACAATGCCTGATTTTATGGTAAAAGAAAAAATTTTTTTTTTTTTTCGTCGATAGGGTGAACCCCCGCTTTAACCAGAAATACTGTCTTCACATGTTTTAAAGTTAAAGCTACTTTTTGATATTGTTGTTTAATTATTTAGAGTTTGTGTGAAGTGATATATTTATATTTATATATATATATATATATATATATATATATATATATATATATATATATATATATATATATATATTCAGTTGATTATGCATTTGTAAGTTTGGTATAGAACTTCTGAATCTATTGTAAGAATTTGGTATTTAACAGAAAGGTTAACTCTACTGTTATATGTTGCTGTCAATCAAATCAGCTTGAAAGATAGGTCAGCTCTCAGGAAGATGCAGATATGGGGATAAATTGTACATTCTATTTCTGAAGTTTGACCATGACAGGGTAATGGGTGGAGTTGTGACTTCACTTTAGTTTGAAACCATATTAAGCATCCATTCGAAAAAGGGTGTTACCATGTATTTAGCTGACATATAGTTTTGTATAGGATAAAAAGAGGGTTTCAACTGATATACAGACACACTCACACTCACACACCATACGATTCTTGGGACTGTAGGCCATACACATTCACCAAACAACCTTACTCCAGGTACAATCAAAAATAAATAAATACACTGACCCCATAATTGGCAAATAAAGGCCGCGGTAACTTTATTGGTTTAAACACTAATAAATTAAATCATCATATACATTTTATTTCATAACTCAACATCAAAACGTCATTAATAAAGCAAAACAACCAAATGTGTGCAACTGCTCAGTTTTTTGTAACTCAAGCAGCATTAACTCATTAATTCTGACATATCACGCCCCACAAGCCGGGCTTGAGCATCATGCACGGCCCCACCCCAACACCGCGGCCTGTTCAATTCCCCATTGCAAACCCAAATTAAATATATCAATTCCAACGTCCGAGAGGTGGACGCCATCCTGCCTATATAAACCGGTAAAACCCCCTTCTAAATCCACGTGTCTGTAAGACAAACCACCAAGTTGGGGCATAAACTTTTCCATGGCCCGATTTATACGCTTCCTCATCTTCTCCATGGCCCTCCTCTGAAGAGAGGAAAGCCAAGAGAGGCGCGGAATGATTTCAGAAAATATTAAAATTGTACCTGGAGAGGCTAGAGAAAAGCATTGAAGATCCCTTTGAATTAAAAACAGTAAATCCAAAGTCCTTACCTTACCCAAATCATTCCCACCTGCATGAACTATTAACACATCCGGCTTAGGCCATCGTTGACTAAGCCCACCTAAATGAAAATAAAGTTGGTGCCATTGAAGGCCCCGCACACCTTTCCAATATACCTGGAAGGATTCCGGACGAAGGGATAAGTTAGTTGAATACCTACGCAAGGCCGCTCTCTTATGCGCCCAATGAATGTAGGAATGTCCCAGAATCCAAACTGTGCAGGGCTGACCTGAAAAAATTAAATAAACAAGTTAGAACGAACATACATTTTAAAGCAATTTGATTTCCACCTCCCCATGTCTTTAATGGCCGATTCACACACCCCTCTCCGGGCCCGCCTCTGATGCTGCGCCTATCCTAAACGAGTGGGAGGATATTCGCATGTTATGTAAACCCAAGTTTAGTAGGCACTTATGAAGTACCGAATCAAATTGATATTTGGTAAGTGGCCCCCCATTCTGATGAACTAAAAACAAACCTTGAACTGGGGGCCTGACGCTTAAAAAACGAGTCACCGTATCCACGGGGCAAACCAACTTGTTGTCATGGGCCGCCAACTGAATCCTAACGCCTTTACCTAACGTGTCGGTCTTAGAGCGACTTATCCACAAATGTATTCCGGCAGGATCTACAGTTACGTGATCGAATAAAATACCCGACCCACCCATTTTAGACTTGGGGAGTAGCTCCGAGATTCGGAATGCCCCATGAAATGCAAGAACGAACGCCGTTCTAAAAAGTAAGGATTGAAAACCATACGGACGGCGCCGCCTCGCACAACTTACCCAAAAGATCAAGTGAAATCGGCCTCCTGTCACCTGGAACAAAATTAGCCCTTTTAAGGCCTGTTTCACTGAAAAGTAAGCCGTGCAAGGAGGAAACCCCCGTAACCGACAAAAAAAAGATATTCCCGCTAAAGTTTTTGAAATATGGCTAAAAGAAAAACTTTGCTCCATAAGGGAAGCCACAAAAGCCAATAATGACCCCTCGGAAGGGCGGCCATCACTAACTCCTAACGCTTCTGCAAAGGATAGCCAACTATTCCAGGAAGCAGCATAGCACAACCACGTCTTGGGCGCAACCGAACCCTGTATCGGTCTTGATACTATGTCCAGATTAGATCCCACAGATTCTCCGGGCAACGAATCCCCTCCACATCTGCCTCCGGAAACAGCTGGCGAAAACGGTCCATCTGAAACCGAGATAACGCATCGGCAAGATTATTCTGAACTCCCGGTGTGTGTTTAGCTTTTAGCCAAACATTAAATTGCAAACAAAGAAAAACAACCTGCCGTAAAATCTTGACCACAAGCAAAGACTTAGATGAAAGGCAATTGATGGCAAAGAGGACCCCTTTATTGTCTGTTTCCACCAGAATCCTTTTGTTTGCAAACTGAGCACCCCACAACGTCAATGCCACCAGTATCGGAAACAATTCCAACAAAACAATGTTTTTTGTGACCTCCTGAACCACCCATGACTCTGGCCACGCTGCACAGCACCAATGTGTTCCCCAGATCGCGGCAAAGCCCTTGGACCCAGCCACGTCCGTGAATAACCTGAAATCTGGCGCCGCAACGAACTCTTCCTGAAAAAATTACCTGCCGTTATATACCTCCAGGAAACGTGCCCAAACCAACAAATCTGCCTTAAGCGAACTAGTCAGCCTGACATGGGCAAACGGCGACTTCAAACCTGCTATCGCTAAATACAAGCGTCGCAAAAAAACACGCCCAACAGGCATGATCCTGCAAGCAAATGCCAGGATGCCCAAAAAAAGATTGCATATCCTTGAGCAGCACTTTTTTCTTTGACAGAAAGGAAACCAGCAACATTTTTAATTTTACCAATTTTGCCTCAGGCAAACGAAATTCCATCATACACGTGTCTATACAAATGCCTAAAAATTCCAAAGATGTCACTGGGGTACATGTTTTCTCCTCCGCCAGTGGAACACCAAACTGCGCCGCCATCACCTGAAATGCCTGTAGTAGCCCCTGACAACCCAAAGAATCCTGTGGTCCTATAAACAAGAAATCATCCAGGTAGTGGACCATCTTGTCACAACCTGATTGACAACCAACCACCCAATGCAAAAAAGAAGAAAATGCCTCAAAATACGAGCAAGACACGGAACACCCCATGGGCAGACACCAGTCAAAAAAATAGGCCCCATCAAAATAAAATCCTAAAGAATTAAATGCCTCAGGGGCTATGGGCAACAGCCAAAAAGCCGATTTAATATCGGCCTTTGCCAGTAACGCACCTGGGCCACACTGCCGAATTTTAACAATCGCCTCCTCAAACGTCGCATACGTGACCGAGCAGAGCTCCACATCAATCTCATCATTAAGCGAATCCTCTTTGGGGAAGGATAAATGATGGATAATTCTATATGCATTCTGCTCCTTCTTGGGCACCACTCCCAAAGGTGATATGCGGAAATTAGCAAAGGGGGGGTGCTCAAAGGGACCAGCAATGCGACCTTCTGCGATTTCCTTCCTAACCTTTTCCCTAACAATGTGTGGAAACTGACTGACCGATTTCAAATTACCCACTACTGTGCATCCAACCCCTGAGAATGAAGGGAGGGGGAAACCAAATTCAAAACCTCTACTGAGGAATTGCGCCGTCACCTGGTCTGGATAGATGTCCAGCCATGGGCGCATACTTTCCAGCCTCACTGGCGTGCAGGCTCTTTGGAAAAATATCTCTAGCACTCTGACTAGCCCCAGCATTTGCTGACTTTTTCAAACACTTGGGTGAGCCCCTGTGCAATAAGAACATTCATGTCTGTATTTACAAGCCGCATTCCAGCGGCACTGACTGTCGTTGAAGGCAAAACAGCTCCCTTTCCTGAAAACTGCGCCAGAAGTGGTAACCGCAGCCGGCTTTGTCATGGCAGACCTCTGCGGAGCAAGCAGATTCAGCCACAGCCCAACGTCTTTCATACCCCATCGCAACAAGGGGTGGACGGACAACTTTTGCCGAAATGACTCGTCGTAGTAGCCAAGTCAAGTAGCCAAGTCCTCCAAAACTCTTGTACTCTTCCAAAATGTGATCAATATGTTGGAACAAACCACTACTGCGTTCCGGATACTTGTCCGTCATGACACCGGCAAAAATGCAGAACGCTTGCAACCAATTATTAAACGACCTAGGTATAGGCCTGCGTCTGTCATCATCATGTTTGTAATTTTTTTCCGTTTTAACCATAAAGTCCTTCTGAGAGGGTAACAGGGATAGAATGTCAATAAATTCCCCCCTCCAAATTTTTTCTTTTACTGACATGCTCAGGTGATACCCCAGGGGAGACATTTTGCAAGGCATCACTTCCTTCATGCACGCCTCTGGCACACTAACCCTCCCAGGGATGCTACCATCCCCAGCCATACTCCCCGGAGCCATAACAACAGTGGGGGGTTGATTTACAGAGAAACTGGAGGAATAGGTGCTGGGTAAAGGGCTGAGCAGTAACGGTGACACAGGAGAAAAGGCAGGCACAGCACCAGCAGGGGACAGTGTTCTTACCAGGGAAGACAGTGAATCAACAATTACATTCAGAGCCTGTAATTGAGCACACTCACCCACTGCTGGAGTCTGTGCCGTATCAGCTGATCCAGCTTCTCCTCTCAGTAGACCTGCTGCAGGCTCCTGCCTGATAGGTACAGCCTGTGGCTCCTGTCTCCTAATGGAGACCTGTTTCTGGATGGGTGACCGTGGGGGGAGCGGGCGCCCCCTCCCCACGCTTGTTGTGGGCTGCACAGTCTGCCTCGCCTGGCGTTTCCCCTAGCAGGGGACTGTGAAAGGCTCCTCTTCTGCCGTGACGAACGGCGCACACTTGCGGGACCGCCCCCGCCATCTTCTTCCTCGCCTTCATTCCGCCCACGCTCCGCCTCCGCAGCTGACTGGGTTGCCATGTCACGCTCAGGAGGCTGGCTCCTCCGCGCTCTGACAGGGAGCTCACAGACGCGCTCTCCTGACCGCTCTGCTGCTCCATGGGCACAACAGACCCAGAGTCTAAAAGCGCTTCAGCTGGCTGCTCTTCAGGGACAATGTCCCCCATTGTTAGACAGCGCTTCAGCCACTCTTCACCCCCTTCACTGCCTGCCTTCTCTAGTAATTTTTTAAAGAGAGACTCCATACCTGAAAGAGGGGGGGGGGGCAGTTGGAAAAGAGGAAGTTCTTCAGCTGCTGCTGACAGGAAAATAGGAAGATTCCCAGCCCAGCCAATCCTTTTAAAACCTTTCCTGGCTCCCAGAAGCTTCCGCTGCATCCCATTGGCTGGCTGATGATCCTGAATTTTAAAGGTACAGTACATGGAATCTACACCTTAAACATTAACTATTTACACGCCCATAACTTTTGAACCTTTAAACATATTAACCCTGCGATGGCCACAATCCCACTCAAGTGGGCTCCTAATGTGCCCCCTTTCTTATTCTACACATACACTCAAAGGAGTCACCATCAAGGACACTTTGTTTACTTTAGGCCTATACACAAGCTTACCTCACACCCAGCTGTTCTAAGCTGACAAGTCTCACTACTGAAACAAGAAGCCAAATCTTTTCCGGTACTATCTTTTAAGCTTATACCTAACTTATCTTTTGTTGTTAATACATCAAGCTGTATGAAGATTTGAACTTTGTATGAATTTACAAGCTGATGCCAAGTGAGATGCTAATACAACTCATACTTTGAGTAAGCCTGGCTATTTGAACTTTGAACGAAACGTCCTGAGAAAAGACGCTATTGACATAACACGTGTCAAAAGTCGCGCTTTAACATTGGCGAGCCAGCCATGAGGAATGATTTTCTGCAGGTGAGAACTCATGAATGGGTACGTCTCTTCCCCCCTCTTGTGGCAAGGCGTCAAAAAAACGGTCAATTATGGGCTGGACTCGCCAATGTTAAAGCGCGACTTTTGACACGTGTTATGTCAATAGCGTCTTTTCTCAGGACGTTTCGTTCAAAGTTCAAATATTATTATTGTTTTACACAATTAATTTAATTATTCCTATAAGCGCTCCCATCAATATATTTATTTATATATTTTTTTCTACCTTGGTTCCATGCACTGGAATGTTGGGGATAGCGGGTTTTTTAGTTATGCACTTATATATTTACTCACTTATATAAAAAAAATTGGCGCAAGGTTCCCCCCTTTCCTTCTAATTGTATGTAACTGATGAGTGGTTCCATGGGAACAGCTACAGCACCCGCTATTGATTTGTAGAGTTTACAAATCTGGCCATATTACTGCTGCATACAGCTAAGTTTTTGGTTGATGGGGACCCTGATGGAGATCTTGATGTATGGTTGGAACTCTGATGTAAGGGGGATGCCTAAAGCAGACTCTGATATAAGGGGGGCTCTGATGGGGACCCTGATGTAAGGGGGGCTCTGATGGGTACCCTGATGTAAGGGAGGCTCTTATGGGGACCCCGATGTAAGGGTGGCTTTGATAAGGACCCTGGTGTAAGGGGGGCTCTGATGGAGACCTGATGTAAGAGGGGCTCTGATGGGGACCCTAGTGTAAAAGGGGCTCTGATGTGGACCCTGGTGTAAGAGGGGCTCTAATAGGGACCCCGGTGTAAGGGGGGCTCTGATGGGGACCTGGTGTAACAAGGGCTCTGATGGGGACCCTGGTGTAAGGGGGGGCTCTGATGGGGACCCTGGTGTAAGAGGGGCTCTGATGGGGACCCTGGTGTAAGGGGGGCTCTGATGGGGACCCTGGTGTAAGAAGGGCTCTGATGGGGACCCTGATGTAAGAAGGGCTCTGATGGGGACCCTGGTGTATGAAGGGCTCTGATGGGGACCCTGGTGTAAGAGGGGCTCTGATAGGGACCTGCTGGAAGAGGGGCTCTGATGGTGACACTGGTGTAAGAGGGGCTCTGATGGGTACCCTGGTGTAAGAGGGGTCTGATGAGGGCCCTAGTGTAAGAAGGGCTCTGATGGGGACCCTGGTGTAAGAAGGGCTCTGATAGGGACCCTGATGTAAGGGGGCTTTGATGGGGACTCTGGTGTAAGAGGGGCTCTCATGGGGATCTGGTGTAAGAAGGGCTTTGATGGGGACCTGGTGCAAGAAGGGCTCTGATGGGGACCCTGGTGTAAGAAGGGCTCTGATGGGGACCCTGGTGTAAGAAGGGCTCTGATTGGGACCCTGCTGTAAGAAGGGCTCTGATAGGGACACTGCTGTAGGAAGGGATCTGATAGGGACCCTGGTGTAAGAAGGGCTCTGATGGGGACCCTGGTGTAAGAAGGGCTCTGATGGGGACCCTGGTGTAAGAGGGGCTCTCATTGGGTACCCTGGTGTAAAAAGGGCTCTGATGGGGACCCTGGTGTAAGAGTGGCTCTGATTGGGATCCTGGTGTCAGGGGGACTCTGATGGGGACCCTGATGTAAAGGGGAATTTTTATGGAGACTTTTATGTAACAAGGAACTTTGTTTTGTTTTACTGACATTCTCTCTCCTTTGTTTTGGGTCCTTTTGTATTGTGTCCTTTGTATAGGAAGGTAGGTCAAGGACATGCGGTCTTAAGTATTGGTCTATGACCTTACTGTATTTTTATATTGGGAGGACGGCAACCCAAAAGGTCACTCCAATAGTTCCCATGTAATGCAGCGTACACACGACTTTGTTTTGACTCAAATAATGCCGATTTTCAAAAGGATCCTCGCAAAATGTAACTATTAATGTATTGTTCGTTGATTCATGAAACACATTTGTTTGGGATACAAATATTTCTACAATATATGACGTGGCTCTTGTAAAGAAGAGATTACAGATCCCTGATATAGAATATTTAATCTTAGTTTCACTTGCGTTTCTGCTTTGTGATCTAGTTCTAGGTGTGGTTAGTAGTATAAAATCTTTCACGACACACATAACTCCAACTCCCGCCTGGACAGAAGAGAGAAGACGTTCGCAGCAGAGAAGTAGTAAGTATGGCAGTGCCATCGACTTCAGGAGACCTCAGGAAAGTGGAGCTTCAGACCTTTTTGAGCTCAAAAGGAGGTCTGGGATACTTTGCAGAGGGGAGACATTTATCCATCCAGGATGCTAAAATCCTCTTGACCAAAGACACAAGACATGAAAGCGGGAAGAAAATGTTAGAAACCCTTACGAATTTGGAGCCCCATCGTTTTGAACACATTCAAAAAGAGTTTCCAGTCCATCGTCTACAGCACGTCACTGTCAAGGACTCTATGGATGGAATTTATATGGAGGAGCGTTTCAAGACATATATATCATACTTTCGTTCTGGATATAAAGACTTCTCATTCTGGAGTGCAGACATCGCACGTGAAGATATTACGGCAGCACGTAAAACGGCATGCGAGGATGCAAAGGAAGTGCTCCCAGAATCGATTTTTGATACATATAAGAATAAAATTAGAGATCAATTTGCCAACTCTCCAGCTTTTGATAAATCTGCTTCACAGTATGGCAACTTCAAGTTCTCCTTCCCGTTATCTGATCTTCTGAAATGGTATCAGGCTCAGCACTGTGGGGGTGAAGAACCCCAGCTGAGGATTCTGGGTACTGATCTGTTCAAACAAGAGATTACGCATTATATATTAGTGCACAGCCCTGACCAGAGCCACCGGTTCACGAAGCTCCCAGTGATGCCCACCAAGGATGGCTCTGGGCTTCACTTTGTCCACCTGAGGGATAAAACAGTGTATTGGAGACCAGAATCCACCTCAATTACTCTCAAAGTGAAGATTTCTGAAGATTCTCCTGTCCCAGAAAAACTATGCTCCAAACCCTGTACTCATCATAAACCTGACGGTTTAAAATGTATTGTAATCAAAAATATAAATTCTGTGTGGAACTATCTGGTATTTGCGTTCCATCTTCCTGATAATCGTGACCTGAGAATTCAGAAAATGCAACTTTTTAAGAGCCTGAAAGCCTGTAAAATACGTAAGCCAGCTTTGTGCGATGAGAGTAAATGTTTGGATATAAATACGGCAAGGAATTTTATCAAAGAAAAGAAACCTAAAAAGAGACAAAAAAGAAAGAGGAGTTCTGAATCCCAAAACGGTAATAACCTGCAAACAGACTAATCTTTGATTTATGTTAAGCAAATATATACTCATATATGTAAGGCGTGGTTTAGGCCAGGGGCCATGTGGCCATGTGGCCCGCGCAACGGGCCGTCCGTTGCCACTAGTGGTGCAACGGATCGCGACCGATCCGTGATCCACGGAGCGCACCACTGCCTCGGCCTTAGGAAAGGCCTGCGGCTTCGGCCTAGCTCCAGAGTGGTCGGCCATCTTGGTACACCTGGCTCCTATGATGGACGTCCCGGAGATCCGATCTCGGGACCGCGGGACGTGTGACGTCCATCATAGGCGCCGCAGACTCCAGAAGGCGGCAATTACAAGCCTCCTCCACAGCATGCACTGAAAAGATCCCAGCTCGGGTGGCTCTCCTCTCCTCCCCTCCTTTCTGGCTGGCTGCCGTGACACATGTCAGGTAGGTCAATGTTACATGTATGTCAGGTAGGTGAAGTCATTGTGTATGTCAGGTAGGTCCATGTATGTCAGGTAGGTCCATGTATGTCAGGTAGGTGAGGTCAGTGTATGTCAGGTAGGTCTATGTATGTCAGGTAGGTGAGGTCAGTGTATGTCAGGTAGGTCTATGTATGTCAGGTAGGTCCATGTATGTCAGGTAGGTCCATGTATGTCAGGTAGGTAAGGTCAGTGTATGTCAGGTAGGTTAAAGCGGATCTCCACCCTCATTTACACTATACCTTCATATTACTACCGCTCCAATCTAACCCTGAATCGGCTATTTACATTTTAATTATCAAATGTGTACCTTATATTTGAGCCTTGGTTCCGGTCTGCCCCCCCCTCGGGTTTTAGACAGGTTTTCTGGCGTTTCCTGTGCCGCGCTGTGCCTGCTGGGAGCTATTCTCAGAGCTCGTAATATTCTGCTGTTATGAAACATCGCGCGACTTCATCCTACCTTGCTTGTCCGGTCTTTCAGGCTGTGGGTCTTTGAGGCTGTGGCTGTGTTACACGAGGCTCTGTTATCATCACAACGGGGCGGGAACTTTTCATTCTTACGCCTGCCGTTGCGATGACAACAGAGACGCTCACGCCGCCGGGAACATTCGCCAGTGCGCATGCACGAGATCGAGCGGTGGATGCTGGGACAGCATCCATCGCAAATAGGAAGTAGCTCCTTGTTGGATTCGAGCGCCCAAAGCCAAGATGGCCACGGGACGCGAAGGAGAATAAAAGTTTTTATTATGGCTGAAATAACAGCGGAGGGGCAGACGAAAACCGGAAACGTGAGTTTAGCACAGCAGTGCTAATACACATTTTAATTTGCAATAAAAAAGAAACGATTAAGCCGCGGGAGATCCGCTTTAAGTCAGTGTATGTCAGGTAGGTCTATGTATGTCAGGTAGGTCCATGTATGTCAGGTAGGTCTATGTATGTCAGGTAGGTGAAATCATTGTGTATGTCAGGTAGGTCCATGTATGTCAGTTAGCCCATCCCATCCTATCCCACCCCACCATATCCCATCCCATCTCATTCCATCCCATCCTATCCCACCCCCATCCCATCCTACCCCATCCCATCCCACTCCACCCCCACCCCATCAAATCCTACGGCACCCCCCCACCCCATCCCATCCACCCCCATCCCAACCCTATCCCATCCCCCACCCCATCCCATCTCATCCTACCCCACCCCATCCCATCCCAGGGTGGATGGGAGGATGGAAGGAGAGTGGAGGGTGCAGAGGTCAGATATTGCACACCCCCCCCCCACCCCATCCCATCTCATCCTACCCCATCCCATCCCAGGGTGGATGGGAGGATGGAAGGAGAGTGGAGGGTGCAGAGATCAGATATTGCACACGGTCCATAGCATACTCCTGTATCCTGCATTTCGTACGCAGCAAACTCCTGAACCCTGCGCTCCATAAAACCAGTAATAAACAAATGCAGTGACAATTATTTATGATAATAGTGGACACGCAGTCTTACAGATACAACCTGGCCCTTTGAGGGCAACCATACTGCTAATGCGGCCCCCGATTAATTTGAGTTTGCCACCCCTGGTGTAGGCTAATGTATGTATGTATGTATGTATGCCAAAAAAATAAAAGTTAGTCCAGAACAGGTGTCTACAAAATTTCCAAACAAAGGGCCAGTTTACTGTTCTTCAGACTTGAGGGGGTCGGACTGTGGCCAATGGAAGTAGAAAATATCCTGTAATTGATGGGAGTATAAAATTCCCCAGACATGGTGGTCAGTGTGAGGAGGAAGAAAGTCCCAGTTTTAGTGTCAATGGGAGAAATAGCACCCCATTGATGGTATCAGTGCAAGGAATAGTGTCCCGTCATTGGTGTCAGTGGGAGGAATAGTGCCCCATTATTGGTATCAGTGGGAGGAATAGTACCCCATCATTGGTATCACACCACATGTTTTCAGAGAGTCCTGTATTTCACATGAAGTTATTTGTGGGATTTTCTTTGCATCCCAAACAATTTTCCTGGCAGTTGAGGCTGAAACTTTAGTTGGTCTACCTGACCGTGGTTTGGTTTCAACAGAACCCCCTCATTTTCCACTTCTTGATTAGAGTTTGAACACTGCTGATTGGCCTTCTCAATTCCTTAGATATCTTTTTATATCCCTTTCCTGTTTTATACAGTTCAACTACCTTTTCCCCACAGATCCTTTGACAATTCTTTTGCTTTCCCCATGACTCAGAATCCAGAAACGTCAGTGCAGCACTGGATGAAAGATACAAGGGTCTGTCAGGAGTCCAGAAACTCATTGTAACAGTCAGGGGTTAACACCGTTTATGATCTTCCATTCCACAAACCCATGTCAGCTTATCTGACAATCCAGCCGACAGGACCCATTCCATTCGACAGACATTCGGGCACCGCATCTTAGAGGAGTTAATTACTATAAGCTCTGTTCTCTGAGTCAAACAAATTAATACTTTTAATGGTACACTCAGCTTGTTATATACAGTTACAAGCATGCTACAGTTAATCACAGGGACAATAAAACTCTCCACCCAAAACATCACACAATGGGTGGTTAACGAGTTCCCCTCCAATCCAATCCCCCTCCAGACAGACATTCCGGGCACCACATCTTAGGCCCCGTACACACCATAGAATCTATCCGCAGATAAATCCCATCGAATGGGTTTTAGCGGATAGATTCTATGGTGTGTACACTCCGGCGGATATTTATCCGCGGATAAATCTCCCCTGGGATGGATTTTCAGCAGATGAATATTTGCTGACATGCTCAACAAATCCATCTGCTGAAGTTCCTCCCAACGGATGGATCCGCTCGTCTGTACAGACTCACCGGATCCATCCGTCCAAAGGGATTCCCCGCACGCGTCGTAATGATTTGACGAATGCGTGGAATTCCTTATATGACAGCGTCGCCCCCGTCGCCGCGTCATAATAGCGGCGACGGCGCGACACGTCATCGCCAGAGGATTTCAGCGCAGATTTCAATGCGATGGTGTGTACACGCCATCGCATAGAAATCTGCTGAAATCCTCGAGAGGATTTATCCGCGGATACGGTCCGCTGGACCGTATCTGCGGATAAATCCTCTCGTGTGTATGGGGCCTCAGAGGAGTTAATTACTATAGCTGACAAGTCACATTCCACATCTTATCATCAATAGACTTTCACACAATACAGTGTCATTAGCATCACACAATGAAAAGGTCTGTAGAAGCAGACCTAGTTAGCATAGCACAATGACATATCTTAGGAGCCCGACTCAATTAACACCTCAAAAGTATGTGTCCCCACATGAATGAATCACTCTGCTATTGACCTGTTGTGGACAGAATTAACCACCTGTAATATCTCAAGATCTCCTGCAATACATGAATTATCATTACTGTCCCATCTCATGTAATCCGAGATATCAGTTCTCAGTCATCCTATGCCCAAAGGGACTCCCGTTACACTCATTGACCTTTTATACACACAAACTAATTACAAGCAAACAGATCACAGGTGAGGATGGTTACCTTTAATAGCCATTGAGGCTGGGTTCACACTACTACACTACTTTCATCCTACTTTGCTCTGCTACATTGGTCCTACATCCATCCTACTTTCATGAACAGGATACTACTTTGGTCCGACTTCAATGATATTCAATGGGCCTGAAGTAGGATCAATGTAGGACCAAAAGTAGTACAGGGAGCATTTTCAAAGTCGGACCGACTTGTGTAGGACGCTACAAGACGCTCTCATAGGGAAACATTGAACACAGAGCAAAGTAGGATGAAAGTAGTGTAGTAGTGTGAACCCAGCCTCAAACCCCTCTGTCACCAAAATCACCAGGGTATGTAAACCTTTGATCAGGGTCATTTGGGTAGTTTCTGTTGTCATTATGATATAAAAAGAGTAAACACAGTTGATTTATAATAAATGGCTTCAGCCAAACACTAACCATGAGTGAGAGAAATGTTTTTGTATTATCATTCATATTCTCTGAAAAATGGCCAAACAAATCATAAATTCTGCCAGGGTGTGTAAACTTATGAGCACCACTGTGTATATATTGTCTCATACTGTTGTGGACTATTTACTGGGTCGTTTGTGGGGTGTGGTTGTATTCCATTGTTCTATTGTTTGTCTGCTTTGTAAGCAAAGTATTATGGGGTGTATGTCTATGTGGATAAGCTGTAAGAGTGGGGGGGTTGGGGGATTTCTCCAGCAGCCCCTCCCAAAGACAGTCTACTATTGGATAGTTGAATACCTGAGAGTTATGCTACTGGAGGAGGTAAAGTTTACCCCGCCCTGAATGGGGGGGGGGTTGTCTCGAGTGTTACCTCTGTGTACCTGTGTTTTCAATAAACAGTTCCATGTTCAAGCTATGTAAGAGCCGGTTCACATTGGGGCAACTCGTCTGGTGACTCAGCCGCCTGACAAGTCGCGTCCCATTCTATTCAATAGAACCGTTCTAATGGGAGTGATGCAAGTCGCTCCGACTTAGAAAAAGGTTCTTGCACGACTTTGGGGTGACTCGGGGCGACTTGCATTGACTTCTATACAGAAGTAATTTTGCAAGTCGCCTCTGAAATCGTCTTCAGGACGCCTTGCCAAGTCGCCCCCGAAGTCGTGCCGCCCCAGTGTGAACCGGCTCTAACTGAGCTAGTCTCGCCTGTTTTTTTACAATATATGGGCTGTAATATCTGATATCTGAAGGTCCAGATTGGAGGAAGCAGTGTACTGACGGAAGCACTCAAGCGGAGTGCGACGTGGATCCGTTACAGTAAACAAGGCAGATTATTGTTCTGTCATTCGGGAAGGCATGGATCCTGTGTTCCTGCAAAGCAGAAACATAGGGCCAGATCCACAGCCAGCCACAACTTAAATATTCCCATTTAAGTTACACTGGCTGAAAATTTCTACCTAAGTGCCCAATCCACAAAGCACTTACCTAGAAATTTTCGGCTGTGTAACTTAAATCCGGCCGGCGTAAGGCGTTTCCAATTCAAATGGGGCGAGTCCCATTTAAATTAGGCGCGCTCCCGCGCCGGACGTACTGCGCATGCTCGTGACGTCATTTTCCCGACGTGCATAGCGCGAAATTACGTTACGCCGAGCTTCGTGAATCGTGCCGGGTCAAAAAAGTTGTGTAGGGAAAAAAAACGAGTTGCGTCCCAAGCCGTCTCCTGTGGTTTTTAATATTTTGACACATTTTTTTTGTGAAATGGTAGGGGTACAATGTACCCCATTACAAATTCACATGGGGGGGCCGGGATTTGGAGGCCCCCTTATGTTAAAGGGGTCTTCCAGATTCCGATAAGCCTCCCTTGCGGTGAAAAAAAAAAGAAAAAGACAGCGTCGCTGGAAAGAAGGGTCTGCTTTTACAAGGTGTACTAACTTTACACTTTGTAAAAGCAGCCCTAATTTTACGATTGCAAACTAACCACTTACGGAGAAAAAACTAAGCTGAAAAGCTTCGTGGATCTCCGTAAATGCTAATTTGCATACCCGAGGCGTCATTTCGACTCGAAATGCCCCCAGCGGCGGATGCGGTACTGCATCCTAAGATCCGGCAGTGTAAGTCCCTTACACATGTCGGATCTTCTGTCTATCTCTTGGAAACTGATTCTGTGGATCAGTTCCATAGATAGAAACAGGGATACGCCGGCGGAACAGCAGATCTGCCTGCGTATCTCTTTTGAGGATCTGGCCCATAGGTCTTTGCTTTTCCCTAGTCAAAGCACCTCCCCCACAGTTAGTAAGCACACCATAAGCATACATTTGTTCCTTTGAGCGCCCCTGAATGAATAAAAATATCCCATAGTTTGTAGACGCTATGGCCCAGATTCACGTAGATCGGCGCAAAAATGTGCGGGCGTAACGTATCTCATTTTCGTTACGCCTCCGCAACTTACACGGGCAAGTGCTGTATTTTCAAAGCACTTGCTCCGTAAGTTGCGTCGGCGTAGCGTAAATCACCCGGCGGAATTCAAATTCGGCAGGTAGGGGGCGTGTATCATTTAAATGATGCGCGTCCCCGCGCTGAACGAACTGCGCATGCGCAGTCCGTAAAATATCCCAGTGTGCATTGCTCTAAATGACGTCGCAAAGACGTCATTGGTTTCGGCGTGAACGTAAATGGCGTCCAGCCCCATTCACGGACGAATTACGCAAACGACGTAACTTTTTAAATTTTTGACGCGGGAACGACGGCCATACTTAACATTGACTGCGCTTCATAGACCCAGGGGCAACTTTACGCCGGGAAAAGCCTAACATAAACGTTGTAACTTTATTGCGTCGGACATGCATACGTTCGGGAATTCGCGTATCTAGCTAATTTGCATACTCGACACGGAATTTGACGGAAGCGCCACCCAGCGGGCAAAAAAAAATGCATAGATATCCATTAGATCCGACGGCGTAAGTCTCTTTACGCCGTCGGATCTAATGGATATCTATGCGTAACTGATTCTAAGAATCAGGCGCATAGATACAACGGCTCAACTCAGAGATACGACGGCGTATCTCCTTTGTGAATCTGGGCCTATAACTTTTATGCACACCAATTAATAGGGATGGGCCGAACACCCCCCGGTTCAGTTCGCATCCAGAACATGCGAACAGGCAAAAAATTTATTCGAACGCGCGAACATCGTTAAAGTCCATGAGACTCGAACATGAATACTCGCGGCTGTAATGAATTGTCGGGTCCCAGCAATACAGATAAAAATCATTGAAAGTCATTGAAAAAGAAAAATGTGTGGGGGTCCCCCCAAAATTCCATTACCAGGCCCTTCAGGTCTGGTATGGATATTAAGGGGAACCCTGTGCCACATTTAAAAAAAAATGGCATGGGGGTTCCCCCCAAAAATCCATACCAGACCCATTGAGAATTGGATTTATTGGATTACATCTCTGGAATATCTTTTTCATTTGAATTTTTTATTTTTAATAAAGCATTCGTCCCAAGCCGTCTCCTGTGGTTTTTAATATTTTGACACATTTTTTTTGTGAAATGGTAGGGGTACAATGTACCCCATTACAAATTCACATGGGGGGGCCGGGATTTGGAGGCCCCCTTATGTTAAAGGGGTCTTTCAGATTCCAAAAAGCCTCCCTGCCAGCAGACCCCCACAACCACTGGGCAAGGGTTGTGGGGATGAGGCCCTTGTCCCCATCGACATGGGGACATCCTCCCCATGTTGAGGGCATGTGGCCTGGTACAATTCAGGAGGGGGGCGCTCTCTCGTCCCCCCCCTCTTTTCCTGCAGCTTGCCAGGTTGTGTGCTCAGATAAGGGTCTGGTATGAATTTTTGGGGGGAACTCCACGCCATTTTTTTTTAAATTTGGCGCAGGGTTCCCCTTAATATCCATACCAGACCTGAAGGGCCTGGTAATGGAATTTGGGGGGACCCACACACATTTATTTTTATTTATCAATGACTTTCAATGACTTTTCTCTGTATTGCCGGGACCCGACAATTCATTATAGCCAGCGAGTAGTTTTAACCACTTAAGACCCAGACCAAAATGCAGCTAAAGGACCCGGCCAGGTTTTGCGATTCGGCACTGCGTCGCTTTAACAGACAATTGCGCGGTCGTGCGACGTGGCTCCCAAACAAAATTGGCGTCCTTTTTTCCTCACAAATAGAGCTTTCTTTTGGTGGTATTTGATCACCTCTGCGGTTTTTATTTTTTGCGCTGTAAACAAAAATAGAGCGACAATTTTGAAAAAAATTCAATATTTTTTCCTTTTTGCTATAATAAATACCCCCCAAAAATATATAAAAAAAAAAATTTCCTCCGTTTAGGCCGATACGTATTCTTCTACCTATTTTTGGTAAAAAAAAAAATCGCAATAAGTGTTTATCGGTTGGTTTGCGCAAAATTTATTGCGTTTACAAAATAAGGGATAGTTTTATTGCATTTTTATTATTATTTTTTTTTAACTACTAATGGCGGCGATCAGCAATTTTTTTCGTGACTGCGACATTATGGCGGACACTTCGGAAATTGTGACACATTTTTGGGACCATTGTCATTTTCACAGCAAAAAATGCATTTAAAATGCATTGTTTACTGTGAAAATGACAATTGCAGTTTGGAAATTAACCACAAGGGGGCTTTATGGGGTTATGTGTGACCTCATGTGTGTTTACAACTGTAGGGGGGTGTGGCTGTAGGTGTGACATCATCGATTGTGTATCCCTATAAAAGGGAACACACGATCGATGCTGCCGCCACAGTGAAGAACGGGGAAGCTGTGTTTACACGCAGCTCTCCCCATTCTTCAGCTCCGGGGACCGATCGCGGGACTCCAGCGGCGATCGGGTCCACAAGTCCCACAGTCACGGAGCTTCGGACAGGGTACTGGGTACTAGCACAGGATGTACCTGTACGTGCTTGTGCCCAGCCGTGCCATTCTGCCGATGTAAATGTGCAGGAGGCGGTCCTTAAGTGGTTAAACAACTTTTTTTCCTTTAGAAATGTCATTTTGTGCAGAGACAGGTATAAACACGGGAAACAATCGCTACTTTACAGGCATACTATAGACACCCCCCCAGGTATGAAATTTAAAGGAATATTTCAATTTTATTGTTTCACTTTAAGCATTATTAAAATCACTGCTCCCGAAAAAACGTCCGTTTTTAAAACTTTTTTTTGCATTGATACATGTCCCCTGGGGCAGGACCCAGATCTCCAAACACTTTTTAAGACAACAACTTGCATATTAACCTTTAAAATTAGCACTTTAAATTTTTCCCATAGAGTTTTACAGGGTGTTCCGCAGCTTTTTGAATTTGCTGCGAACAACTCAAATTGTTCGCTGTTCGGCCTGAGTCTAAGGCCTCGTACACACGGTCATTCCAAACCGATGAGAATGGTCCGACGGGCCATTTCCATCGGTTCACCGCTGAAGTGGCCTGATGGTCTGATGTGCGTACACACCATCATTCCAAAAACTGATCGGGTCAGAACGCGGGGACGTCAAACAAACAACGTGCTGAATAAAATGAAGTTCAATGCTTCCAAGCATGCGTCGACTTGATTCTGAGCATGCACGGGTTTTGAACCAATGCTTTCTGTACTAACCATCGGTTTGGATGGACCGAAGGAAAACAGACCGATGGGCTATACACACGGTCGGTTTGGACCGATGAAACGGAACCTCGGTCCATTCTCATTGGTTTTGTCCGACCGTGTGTACACGGCCTTACTCATGTTCAACTCGAACAGATAGCCCATCCCTACCAATCAATATACACTGATTGTTTTTTTTTTTTAACAAAAAATATGTAGCAGAATATATAATACTGAATGCTATGACATACAAAGCGTGTTTTTTATACGGAGCATGTGAGTTTATCTCCTTTTAATATAATAAAACGCACTTTGATATACTGCACCATGAGGTCTATCTCTTTACATTTCTACCACTTCAGCCCCGGAAGATTTTACCCCCTTCCTGACCAGAGCACTTTTTACAATTGTCGCTTTACTGACAATTGTGCGGTCATTTCGACATTGTACCCAAACAAAATTTGTGTCTTTTTCCCCTCACAAATACGGTTTCCTTTGGTGGTATTTGATCACCTCTCCGTTTTATTCTTTTTTTTTTTTGTGCTATAAACAAAAAAGAGCAACAATTTTGAAAAAAATTAAATATTTTTAACTTTTTGCTAACCCTGACCTTTGCCAGCTCCCTGACAGATGAGCGATCTGTGGGGATATCTGTTCACAAGGGTTCTGGGCCCGTGACACCAGGATTTGGAGGGAGCTGTATGACAGAGAAAGAGGACATTCCTCTGCCTTTTATGCCTGGGGTCATAGGCAGTGTCATCTTAAGGGCATTATAGGCCCCCGGGCAATACAGTGCACAGGGGCCCTGTCTACACAATCACGCACGAGAATTTACTGACAAAAATCATAAAACTTACTGGAAGAACCACATTTTTTACTACAGTTTTCAGTGTTTAAACTATAAACATATACAGTAGCTAGTGCTATTAGCAATGGCCCAGATTCAAGAAGCTATTGCGCCCGCGCAACCATAGGTTGCGCGGCGCAATAGCTGTTTTGCTCCCGCGTAGCGAATGCCCCTGATTCAGGAACATCGCTACGCGGACTGCAGCCTAGGATATGACAGACATAAGCCTCCTTATGCCTTCATATCTCAGGCTGCATTCTTGCGTTGGCCGCTAGGGGGCGCGGCCATTGTGATCGGCGTATAGTAAGAAAATTGAATACTACCACCGATTCACAAAAGTTGCGCGGGCCCTGCGCACGCAAGGTACGGAGTTTCCGTACGGCGACTTTAGCGCAAGGTTGCTCCCGCTGTAGCAGGGGCAGCCAATGCTAAAGTATAGCCGCCCTTCCCGCTCGTGAAATTTAAATTTCACGTCGTTTACGTAAGTGATTCGTGAATGGCGCTGGACGCCATTCACGTTCACTTAGAAGCAAATGACGTCCTTGCGACGTCATTTGCCGCAATGCACGTCGGGAAAGTTTCCCGACGGAGCATGCGCTGTTCTCTCGGCGCGGGAGCGCGCCTAATTTAAATGATTCCCGCCCCCGGCGGGATCATTTACATTAGGCGCCCTTACGCTGGGCTAATTAGCATAGCGCCCGCGCAATTTACGGAGCTACTGCTCCGTGAATCGCGGGCAAATCGAAATATTTGCGTGGGCGCAGAGCAAAAATCGTTGCCCTTTGCCCACGCAAATATTGCGCGGATCTACCTGAATCTGGGCCAATGTGTTTAAGTTAAACAAAAGTAAAAAAAAAAAAAAAAAAATGTCTTCATTGACATGAAGGTCAGGTTACTATAACCCAGCCAGCACAGAGTTTCCTCTTACATCAGAGTCTGCAGGATTCCCCCTTACAGTGAAAGGGAACTCTTATGTAAAGGGGAACGCTGCAGATCATGATCTAAGGAGGGAACTCTGATGTGGAGGGGGGCTCTGGTGACCAGAGACCACCTTATATCAAAGTCCACTGCTTTCTCTTTCCCACTTACATCAGGGTCCGCAGTCTGAGTTCCCCCTTACATTGTAAGGGGGAATCCTGCAGACTCTGATGTAAAGGGGAACTCTGATGTGGGGGGCACTCTGGTGACCAGAGACCACCTTCCGTAGAGTAAATACACTAAGGTAAGGGGGGGTCACTAATATAGGAGGGGGAACCTTTATATCAGTGCCCCCTTACATTTTTGCATTCACTCCCCCCTTACATCAGCAACCCCCCGCACTCGTGGAGGACCGGATCTTCTCTGTGATTTCCGCAAACCGTCACTCTCCACAATTTTTTACTGGAGTTGCTGGGCAGCCGGTGGGGCCCCCCAGGCAAGTGGGGCCCCCGGGCAACTTCCCAGCGTGCCCAAGAAAAGATGGCCCTGGTCATAGGCCCTACAAGAGACTGATACTGTTGCGGCTAGTATTATTGTGATTTTTCTTATATTGCATACCTGTTCAAGTGTGTTTAGAATTTAGGCTGTAACCTTTTCTGCCTATGTCATTCCTGCCCTACCTGTTCTAAGAACCATAAGTAAAGCAACACGTAATCTATCTAGTGCAGTCTGGTGTCTGTACAATTGCATTTTCATTCAGGAATGTCTGAATCCAGGGTGTGGAAGGTGTCAGGAGACTTTCAAGGTCAGGGCAATCCTCTGGGTCAACTATTCTCAAGCGGCCCGCACAGGGATGGCGTTACATTTTGTAAATGGAACATGTAACGGTCAGGGGTTAACGCCGTTACGATATTCCATTCCACCAACCCAAGACAGCTTCCGACACTCCACAATCCAGCAGACAGGACCCATTGGATTTTTCCCAGAATAACGAGACACAGCTCTGTTCTCTGGTTCCAAACAGAATAGACTTTAATGGTAAACTCAGGTTTCTTATATACAGTTAGAAAGCATGCTGCAGGAATCAAAGGGACAATGACACACTCCACCCACAACATCACACAATGGGTGCCAATGAGTCCCCAAAAATCCACATCTTAGACAGACTTTCTGACTCCGCGATAAGCTATTCTCACCTGCTACACAATACACATTCCTTTAGTGAACATAAGTCAGATGTCTGACCTTTAGAGTGTGTTAACTCACAACACATATTAGCATCAATAGAACTTTCACACAATACAGGGTTAGTTAGCATAGCACCATGAAATATCTTAGGAGCCAGGCTTAATTAACACAATAGACAATAGAATGCAATCACAGCAAGCTTTAATCACTACAGTCAGGTAGCTGGAGGTAATTACCATCTCAACAGTCTATGTTCCACATTGAAGGAGACACTCTATTGACCTGTTGTGTTCAGAAGGAACAACCTGTAATATTTCAAGATATCCTGCAATACATGAATTATCATTACTGTCCCATCTCATGTAATCCGAGATATCAGTTCTCAGTCATCCTATGCCCCTATTGGACAATGGACATAGGATGACCCCAGACACAAGAGTCATTGGTGAAGCTGACACAGAAGTACCCCGCATCCTTCAAGAGCCTCTGGGTCCCACGGGCCATTCCGTTACAGAACATTTTAGCTGGAAATTAACATAAAAGATTGAGATAAAGTCAGAATGAATCAGAATGATATAACTTCACCTTTCTCATTGGCAGGCATAGTGAAGAACGAGAGTACCGAGGACCCGACTCCTCAAAGTGAGCCACCACTGCCTTCTGGTGACACAACCACCGGACCAGGTTTGTCTCTATTTGTTGATCATATTTTTCTGGTCTTGGTCAGTTTACGAGGGATCTGATATCTGCTCCTGGTTGACTTCTTCCTTTAATGCTAGACCCTCAGCATTGCTTTAGATTGGAATTATATGTACAGTAGGTATGCTTTCCCTCGTTTCTGTACTGTATGCCAAGTCCTCTATAACTGACCTGACCCTTAAACCTAACCCTAATGCCGCGTACACACGACCGTTTTTAATGGTCTAGAAAAAACAGAGTTTTTTTCAACCCGATTATTGTTAAGCCGGCTTTGCACACACACGATCTTGAAAAAAAAATGCTCTAGCAAAGCACGGTGACGTACAACACGTACAACGGCACTATAAAGGGGAAGTACCATTCTGATGGCGCCACCCTTGGGGCTGCTTTCGTGTTATGCCCAATGAATGGAACCCATTTTTTAGAGAGACAGGAAGGGCTGACACATGTGTAAACCTAGCCCAACTTCATCCTAATCCCTAATACTGACCCTAACCTTAATCCCTTACTTTAAAGGCCATTTCCGGGCAAAAAAAAAAAGATTTTCCCTTGCAGTGGGGCTATTCCCGCACTGCAAGGACTAAGGCCCCGTACACACGACCAAACATCTATGCTAAAACTGGTCCGCGGGCCAGTTTCAGCAGACATGTTCGGTCGTGTGTAGGCGCGAGCGGGCTGAATTCCAGCAAACATTTGCCCGCCGGGCCTTTTCCCAGCAGACAAATATTCCTGGACGTGTTTTAAAACAGTCCGCTGGAATCCTGCCCGCTCGGACATGTACGGTCGTCTGTACAGACTTACCGTACATGTCCAGGCGCCCGCCGTCCCTCGCATGCGTCGAATGACTTTGACGCATGCGTGGAAGCATTTAAATGGCAGGCCCGCCCACGTCGCCGCGTCATCGCCGCGTCATCATCGCGGCGACGACGCGGACACGCCCCGTGTAATGTTTACACGCGGACTTCTGTACGATGGTTAGTACAACCATCGTACAGAAGCCCTCTGGCAGGCATGTACGGTGAAAACGGTCCGACGGACCGGTTTCACCGTACATGTTTGCTCGTGAGTACCCGGCCTAAGTGTTAAGTTTTGTCTAGGGGAGAGAACCGATAAATACTTACCTGGTCCTCCGATACTCCCCACACTAGACCAACTCCTGTCCCCCATGGTCTAGCGATCCTGAGAGGTGGACCGTTCCTGAGTTCATCAAGCCCATAGACTTGCTCTGGATGTAAGGACATCTAGAATGGTCCACTATTGGATTGTGGGGGAGCACCGTATGCCGGTGGAACGGAGGGTCGGTCAGGATAAGGCTTTCTCCTCTCCCCTGGACAAAACGAGCCGTTAACCCTTGCAGTTCTTGTACAGCTCCACTCAGGGGAGGGCTGGCAGCCTTAGGCCTGGGGACCAAGTCCAGTCAAGTGGCCCATAGAGCATGGAAAAGTGATGGATCAAGGAAAACAGTCTAAGATTTTTCATGATCACAAGAGTCCGCACAGAGCCTCCCCTTACATCAGAGTCTGCACAGAGCCTCCCCTTACATCAGTTTTTTTTAAGCATGTGATTACATCCAGAGGCTCTAATAGGCTTCAAAAAAGGGCGGGGTCGGGGTGCAGAGTACTGCGCTCTAAACCCACCCAGTTGTGTGACAATAGCAAATGAATATTCGCTATTTTTACATTGATCCTCCTCCTGGCCAATCAGGAAGCGGGTCCTGAGACCCGTTACCCGATTGGCTGTAAGGACAGGCGACCCTATTGGACGCCTAGGAGGAGGACAGCTCCGGCGCTGCTCCCAGCCTCTGACGTCATCCTGGCACGCCACCTGTCCGTCCAGCCCGGTCAGACTCAGTCTGAGGATTATCCCATACCTTCAGGGCCAACAACGGGCTCAACGCTGTATACTCCAGCAGACATCCTGCATCTCATGTTGGCTGCACAGCAGGGCTTCCCACAAGTGTCTTCCATGCCTGTATTGGTTCAGCTGACCCCCCCCCCCGGGATGGAGTTGTAGCACTACCCCCGAAGGAGCTGCTGGTTAAATTTTGGGTTTGCACCTTACCTCTTAAGCTTCATTGTCAGGGTATGGAAGTCCATAGTAAATGCAATGTCCAGACAGATGTAAAACCTTTAACAATTTTGTTTTATTTTCACTGCAGGGTAACTTGAAGAAGAGAAAGTAGAAGGGAGGAGAAGAGTAGGGGAAGGTTCAGGAACGCGGTACAGAATGCTCAAAAATAGTCAATCAGTCTCTACTCGCAACTATTGAGTGGGTATTGCTCCCCCGGATAGTCCCCTCTCACATGGCCTAGCAGCCGGGATGATGTCTGCCACAGACTGATGCAGAATGAACTTGGTCTCTGCCATAGACTATGGTAGAATGAACTTGGTCTCTGCCATAGACTATCGTAGAATGAACTTGGTCTCTGCCATAGACTATCGTAGAATGAACTTGGTCTCTGCCATAGACTATCGTAGAATGAACTTGGTCTCTGCCATAGACTATCGTAGAATGAACTTGGTCTCTGCCATAGACTATCGTAGAATGAACTTGGTCTCTGCCATAGACTATCGTAGAATGAACTTGGTCTCTGCCATAGACTATCGTAGAATGAACTTGGTCTCTGCCATAGACTATCGTAGAATGAACTTGGTCTCTGCCATAGACCTTTTAGATGAACTTGGATGCGTCCAGGAATCCTCTGCCACAGGATTTCAAAGTCCCGAACCTCCAGCCAAGCAGTAGAAGAGCCTTTAAGCCGAACCGGCGAACTGCAGGGCTTTCAATGTAGTGGATCCCTACTTAATGTCACCAAGCCTCACCCGACACACTGTCAGAACCTGTACTCACCGAGACCGAGATGCTGAGGGCGGCTCACCTTTGCGACCCTGTGCAGACCACTCCCTGGAGTTGGGACAGAGGAGGGACGGCACAAGGAGGCACCGGTGCCGGGAGCTGGTAGGCAGACTTGGTGCAGCTGACAGAAGCAGGGCAGGTGCAGAAGACTGGAGACAAGCGTTGGTCAGGCAGGAACTGGTAGGTAAGTCTGGTAGGGTCCACAGGAAACAAAGGCAAATCCGAGTCACAGGCCGAGGGTCAAGAGCAGGAGAGTTCAGAGGGAGTCTGTGAGAGCAAGCCAAGGTCAAGGGGCAGGAGACAACAGCAATCCGGGTCACGTTAGCCAAAGGGTCAGAGGTTCCAGGTGAGAGGAGAGTCGTCAGGAATTCCGGGTCAAAACAGGCAGGTACGGCAAGAGGTAAACACATAGGAGCTGAAGACAAGCCAGCAACTTGTTCAGGGGATGAGGCCAGTTTAAATAGGAGAGTCAGTCCTCTGATTGGCCACAGAGCTGTCACGTGCACGCTCGTGCGCACGCGCGCGCACATATTGCGCCCGGACGTGCGCCAGTGCCCAGTTGCCCCGCGCATGCGCGGGAGCTCAATGGAGCCGGGAATGGAGCCCTGACAGTGCCCCCTCCCAAGGGGCGGGCTCCGGACGCCCAAACTGTCCATCACCTCAGGGTGCTCCGCATGAAAGGCCCGAATCAGACGAGGGGCATGGAGATTTCGGGAAGGCTCCCAGGAGTTGTCTTCAGGGGGATACCCCTTCCATTTGATGAGGTATTGTAATTGTCTTCCTCTCTTCCTACAATTCAAGATGGCTTCCACCTCAAATTCCTTTTCCCCCTCAATCTCCACTGGTGGTGGCGGCAGTTCTTCTCTACCGTTGAAGGGGTCAGACACAACGGGCTTAAGCAGGGAGGCGTGAAACACAGGATGGATCTTGTAGGACCTGGGTAAAGCCAACTCAAAAGCTACTGGGTTGATTTCTCGCCTGATCTCAAATGGCCCGATGAACCTCGGACCCAGCTTCCGAGAGGGAATAGGTAACTTGAGGTTGATGGCAGATAGCCAGACCTTCTCACCCACTTTGAAGACAGGGCAATCCTTCCTCCCCTTGTCATGGAACCTCTTATAGTCCTGCTGAGCTTGCTGCATGTTTTCCTGTAACTTCTGAAAGTTTTGCTGGATGCAGGTCACACGTTCCTGGACCGCTGGCACAGATGTCTCCGGGATGGAGTCCGGCAAAAAGGAAGGGTGGAAACCGAAGTTAGCCCAGAACGGGGTTTGGTTTGTGGAAGAATGTATGGAATTATTGTAAGCGAACTCGGCTGTAGATAATAAGGAGGACCAATCGTCTTGGGAGACTGAGCAGAAGCATCGTAGATACTGTTCTAGCGTTTGATTAGTGCGCTCTGTCTGGCCATTACTTTGAGGGTGATAGGTCGAGGACAGACAGATCGCCACTTCCAAAGCTCTGCAAAGTTCCTTCCAAAATTTGGATGTGAATTGCGTACCTCTATCAGATACTATGCTTTTGGGCACTCCATGGAGCTTGATAATTTCTTTAAAAAAGACTTTGGCTGTGTCTGCCGCGGAGGGCGTACCCACCATGGGCAAAAAGTGCGCCATCTTGGATAGACGATCCACCACGACTAGGATCGTGGTAAACCCGGCTGAAGGAGGCAGGTCGACAATAAAGTCCATGGAGATGTCAATCCAGGGCCGTTCTGGGATAGGAAGGGGTTTCAGCAGCCCCCAGGTCTTCGTGTTTGGCCCCTTACTCCGCTGGCAGCGAATACAGGAAGAGACATAATCCTTGCAGTCGGACCTCCATTTAGGCCACCAGAAGGAGCGAGAGATCAGTTCGGAAGTTTTACGAGCACCAAAATGGCCAGCCAATTTACGATCATGGAAGGTGCTGAGAATTAACTGTCTTGCCTCTGTAGGAACAAAAATCTTCCCACGAGACCACAGCAGGTCGTCCTTTTTCTCCAAGGAGGAAACCTCATGATCAGGGCACCGTTGGCATGCAGTCTTTAGAGCAGTCAACAAATCTGTTTGAGGGAGAAGCAAAAAATTTTGAGGTGACAGGATAGTGCTGGGCTCGGAAGTATCGGGCGTCTCCGGAAACATCCTGGAGAGGGCATCAGCTTTTCCAGTTTTTGCGCCAGGACGATAGGTAATATGGAAATTGAAGCGAACAAAAAAAAGAGCCTAACGGGCTTGTCTGGGCCTAAGGCGTTTTGCCGACCGTAAGTATTCCAGGTTCCTGTGGTCCGTGAAAATGATAATGGGATGCGCTGCCCCCTCCAGCAGGTACCTCCACTCCTCCAGTGCAAATTTTATGGCCAGTAGTTCTCTATCGCCTACGTCGTAATTGCGCTCAGGAGGACTTAGTTTCCGAGAGGCGTAGGCTACTGGGTGAAGAAGCGACTTCGGTCCCTGTCTCTGGGAAAGAATAGCGCCTGTAGCAGATTCCGAGGTGTCCACTTCTAGAACAAAAGGTAGCGTAGAATCCGGATGACAAAGTACAGGTGCCGAGATAAAGGCCGCTTTGAGTTTGATAAAGGCCTCCTGAGCCTCTTGTGGCCACTGAAAGCGGTGCCCCTGGCGGGTCAACTTGGTGATGGGAGAAACAATTGATGAAAAACCGATGATGAATCGTCTATAAAAATTGGCGAAGCCAATGAAACGTTGAACGCCCTTTTTGTCTGTTGGAGGTGCCCACTCCTGAATAGCACTGATTTTCTGGGGATCCATGGCTACCCCATTCACAGAAATGATGAATCCTAAAAATTGCACTGATGTCTTTTCGAACTCGCATTTTTCTGATTTGAGATAAAGCCTGTGTTGTCTCAAGATGGTGAGAACCTGCCTGACATGTTGCCGATGTAATTCTTTTGTGGCTGAAAAGATGAGAATATCGTCTAAGTAGACTAAGAGGAAGTCATCTAAAAATTGTCGAAAAATGTCATTGACTAGATGCTGGAAGGTGGCGGGCGCATTACAAAGCCCAAAGGGCATGACCAGATACTCGAAGTGCCCGAATCTGGACCTGAACGCAGTCTTCCACTCATCTCCTGCCCTTATTCGGACCAAATTGTAGGCGCCCCGGAGGTCCAATTTAGAAAAAACCTGAGCTGATCGGAACCTTTGAAAGAGCTCGGGGATTAGAGGCAGCGGGTATCGGTTCTTGATGGTAATTTTGTTTAACTCCCTATAATCAATGCAGGGTCTAAGCGATCCATCTTTTTTCTCGACAAAGAAGATCCCCGCCCCCGCTGGCGAGGAGGAGGGACGGATGAACTTCTTTCTTAAATTTTCTTCAATATAGGCCTTGAGGGCCTTCAACTCAGTCTCTGACAAGGGGAATATGCGCCCAAAGGGAATTTCAGATCCGGGCAAGAGGTCAATGGGGCAGTCATATGACCGATGTGGTGGGAGACAATCGGCTTGTTTTTTGTCAAAGACATCCTGGAAGTCTAGGTAGGCTGGAGGAACATGCTGTAGGTCTTCAGGTGGAGTAGCTAACGTGGAGCAAGAGACTGGAATGGGTGCAAGGCAGTGCTGGGAACAGTAGGTGGAAGAAAAGCTGACTTCTTTCTTGAGCCAATCAATGCAGGGCAGATGAACTTGTAGCCAAGGGAGACCCAGAATGATAGGGAACATGGGGGACGGAATCAAGTCCAAACAGAGGAACTCCCGGTGCCCAGAATCTGAGATGGCACAAAGAGGAAGGGTTTCCTGGGTAATCAATCCGGAACGGGGGAGGGAGCCGTCAGCCAGATGAACTTGCAGCTGAAAATCCTTGGTACGGCAGGGGATACGCAGCTTTTGGGCCAAGGATGAGTCCAAGAAGCAGCTGCAGGCCCCGGAATCAATTACCGCCGGCAGACGTGTTGCCCCTTCCGGGAGCTGTAGGGAAAGAAAGAGGATAACATAAGTCTGAGGCAAACTGGTAACAGGGAAATTGATAGGAGATGGAGGTTTCGACTTACAAGGCCTTACTGGGCAGGTGCGCAAAAAGTGTCCGGCGGCTCCGCAGTACAGACAGAGGTTAGATTGACGCCTCCGGAGTCTCTCTTCTGGAGTCAGAGGGGCCCGTACTATACCAAGCTGCATCGGCTCTGGTTCGGGTAATGAGGTGTTCGGTGGAGCTGGGTGAGGCGGAGGTACTGGAGCATATCTTGGTGGAACCCAATTAGGCCGGTTGGACTGGAACCTCTCCGAACGACGTTCTCGAAGGCGCCTATCCAGCTGAGTGGCGGTTTGGATTAAATCCTCCAGAGAAGCAGGGGGTGCCGCCCTTGCGAGCTCATCCTTTAGGTTCTCAGAGAGGCCCTGACGGTATTGGTACCTGAGGGCCAACTCATTCCAGCCTGTGTCAGCAGACCACTTTCTAAATTCGGCGGTGTAGTCTTCCACCGGCCGTCTCCCTTGACTCAAGTTGTGCAGAGTACCCTCTGCTGTGGCTGCACGTAGAGGATCGTCGTATAATTTCCCCATGTGGGTGAAGAAGGTGTCAATAGTGTCAAGTATTGGACTGCGTTGTTCCATTAAGGAGTGTGCCCACGATTGAGGCTCATCAGAAAGGAGAGAGATGACGAATCCGACCTTAACAGCTTCGGTCACAAAAGTTCTAGGTTGCAAGGCCAGATAAAGAGAACAGGCATTCTTGAAAGCCCGGTATTTCCGGCGGTCACCTGAGAATCGCTCGGGCATGGAGACCCGAGGTTCGGGATTACTCCCCATCATGGCAGGGCTTGCAGGAGCTTGGGCAGCAGAAGGTCCGGGTGAAGAGGCTTGGGCTGCAGTGGATGAACCTGGGGAACCGGCCAGTAGTTGGAGGTAGCCTTCCTGAAGCTTCTGGACTGCCTCTGTTAAGGCGGAGACCTGTTGGCACAGCGTCTCAAAGGGTGAGCGCGCCCTGTCGGTCTCAGACATCTGGCTGGCTTGTACTGTCAGAACCTGTACTCACCGAGACCGAGATGCTGAGGGCGGCTCACCTTTGCGACCCTGTGCAGACCACTCCCTGGAGTTGGGACAGAGGAGGGACGGCACAAGGAGGCACCGGTGCCGGGAGCTGGTAGGCAGACTTGGTGCAGCTGACAGAAGCAGGGCAGGTGCAGAAGACTGGAGACAAGCGTTGGTCAGGCAGGAACTGGTAGGTAAGTCTGGTAGGGTCCACAGGAAGCAAAGGCAAATCCGAGTCACAGGCCGAGGGTCAAGAGCAGGAGAGTTCAGAGGGAGTCCGTGAGAGCAAGCCAAGGTCAAGGGGCAGGAGACAACAGCAATCCGGGTCACGTTAGCCAAAGGGTCAGAGGTTCCAGGTGAGAGGAGAGTCGTCAGGAATTCCGGGTCAAAACAGGCAGGTACGGCAACAGGTAAACACATAGGAGCTGAAGACAAGCCAGCAACTTGTTCAGGGGATGAGGCCAGTTTAAATAGGAGAGTCAGTCCTCTGATTGGCCACAGAGCTGTCACGTGCACGCTCGTGCGCGCGTCCACGCACACGGCGCGCCGCTGTACCGCGCATGCGCGCTGACATATTGCGCCCGGACGTGCGCCAGTGCCCAGTTGCCCCGCGCATGCGCGGGAGCTCAATGGAGCCGGGAATGGAGCCCTGACACACACTAGCACTTTGCCGGTCTCCTCCAGGGCAGGCCCTCCCCCGGTATCCTTCATTAAGACAGCTTCCTCCCTTGTGGACAGACAGCTTGGGATCCCCTTTTAGGATTGCAGGCCCCAGCCAGCATAACTGGGCCTACTCAACAGCGAAGCAACTCTGGGCCAACGTGGCCCCCGAAGTCAGGTTCACACACACGCACCTCGCGCCAGGAGGGCCACGAGGCGAAGGGCCCCAATCAATGGCATCTGCCCTTAAGTATCCCCTCCCAGCATGCACAGTAGGGTCACCACTCCCACTGTACTGCTGCCGAGAACGGACACCCAACACGCCATGGTACACCTGTACACCTGTGTTTCAACAGGGGCCTGTAGTGGCAACGCCACCTGCAGGCAACAAGGGAGAACTACCAAGTAGTACCACAGCCAGAACAGAGGCAAATTTGTATTAATCAAACAGGTCTGGGCCCAAGCATTGGCCCAAAACTTCCCTTAAATTTGAAATAGCGCCCCCTAAATTTGAGGTGGGCGCTACAGAGTGATCTTTACCCGGACAGACCATTTCCCTTCTCCTCTTCAGCAGAGTTCCCTGTATGGTAAGCAGAGCTCTCCTTGTCATATGTTTTTTTTATGATGGTTTTCAATGATTACTTATTAATAAACTTCAAATGTTTACATATACTCTGGTGATTACAATCCTTTGGAGTCATCTGTCTGACCCTGTAGGACCACAAGTAACAGCCAGCTTATTCAACAGCACACAGTTTTGGATGCATAGACTGACATCCCCCAGAGTGCTACACATTGACACAGGATTTTTGTTTTTGTTTATTGCAGAGGAGGAGGAGGAGACGCCCATCGCTTCTATTAGCGCATTGGGTAAGTGCGGGGCTGGATGACTGATCGACTGCCCGTGGGGGGTGGGGGTTCAGGTGACCAGACCGACAGTGGGGGGGGGGGGGGTCAGTGTGGTGTGGGTGACCTGACCGACCTACAGTGGGGGGGTTGCCACCGGCCGATAATGGGCGGGTGATTGTTTGCCACCCCCAAAAAAACACCAGCCGCCCCCGATTATCACCGTCTTCACTCTGTCCTTATCATTTTTTATTTCTCCAGAGCTATCTGAAGAAGACTTGGACTGATTTTAACTGCACATGGAATTTTGGATACCAGTCACGCCAGCGTTAGATGAAACTCCTCCCCCAAGATCTCCCGTACAATCTTCACATTGTTGATGCCAAAGAATATTTTCCCTGTTTTTCCAATAGGGATCTCTTTATTAATTTCATTGCATAAATAAATGAAGGATCTGTACTCCAGACAGGTATATCCAGGGGTCAAGTCCTGGGGAAAAAAGTGTGGGAACTCCCACCCAAAAAAAAAAAAAAATGATACGCTCATATGCATAATTACTAAACCGCATGTTTTTTTTTTCGATCCACTGTACCTAATCCTTTATGTTACTGGTCGCTTCCTGTATATGGATTTATTAGGTAGTGTGCGGGTATTCCGTCACTTCCTCGATGCCGCAATGTCTCCTGGGAGCTTTTGTCATTGTTCCCAGGAGACATTGCGGCATCGAGGAAGTGACGGAATACCCGCACACTACCCGATGAATCCATATACAGGAAGTGACGGAATACCCGCACACTACCTGATGAATACATATACAGGAAGCGGCCAGTAACAAAGGATTACTAAGATTCGCCTGCCCCTGACAGTGACTCGAGCTGGACATCGCCGCTTAGTGAAGGATCGGCTCGGGTGGCTCGGCTGCTCTAGTCCTGCAAAAGGAACTGCGTTCCTGCTGTGAAAAAAGTACAGGAACTCCGTTCCCACGTGTTCCCGCAGGACTTGAGCCCTGGGTATATTATCTATGGAAAAAAAAAACCTCTTAAAAACGTACATATTCAATCCAGAACTAATTGTTGTATCTCCATTAACCACGGAGGATTTGGCTGCCCAATGACCGGGTTATTTTTTTGCGATTCGGCACTGGGTCGCTTTAACTGACAATTGCGTGGTCGTGCCACGTGGCTCCCAAACAAAATTGACGTCCTTTCTTTCCGCACAAATAGAGCTTTCACACAATGCAGCGAAATAAAGGGGACGTACCCGTATGCCCATTTGCCCAGCCATTGTGCTGACGTATATCGTCATGCACTGGTCAGCATATGGTTAATTGTCAGTTTTTGGCACATAGGCCTCGTTCACACTGAGGCCTCGTACAGACGAGGGCACAGTCCGCTGAAAACGGTCCGCCGGACCGCTTTCAGTGGACATGTCCCCTCGGAGATTTCTGTCTGATGGTTGTACACACCATCAGACAGAAATCCCCGCGTACACAATACGCGGGGACGTGGCCGCGATGACGCGGCGACGTGCGCGGCCCTGGAAGTTCAAAGCTTCCACGCATGCGTCGAATCACTTCGACGCATGCGAGGGATGGCGGCCGATCGGACATGTCCGGTGAGTCTGTACAGACGACCGAACATGTCCAACGGACAGGCTTCCAGCAGACATGTTTTTTAGCATGCTAAGAAACATTTGTCCGCTGCAAAACGGTCGGCTGGCCAAATGTCCGCTGGAAACCTGTCCGGTCGGCCGTACACGCGACCGAACATGTCCGCTGAAACGCGGACCAGTTTCAGCAGACATGTTTGGTCGTGTGTATAAGGCCTGACAGTGCGAATGGGACTGCCTGCATGGGGAAGCGTGGAACATCTGTTGATCCCCGTGAGGGCACAGATGACCCTTGCCAGTGTTAATTTTTTCGATTTAGGTCTAGTCTAATACCTCTAACACTTTTTTTGTGCCCCATCAAACTTTTTTCCATCGGTGTTTAGAAATAGAACATGTTTTATTTTTCTCCGATGGAGAAAAAACGATAGAAAATTCCTATCGTCTGTGTGCAACTCCGATGGAGAAAAAAAAAATCCATGCATGCTCAGAATCAAGTTTACGCATGCTTGGAAACATTGAACTTCATTTTTCTTGGCTCGTTGAAGTGTTTTACGTCACCGCGTTTTGGGTGCATTAAGGTGAAAAAACACGAACCTTTACAACCCCTTTAAGGCTACTTAGACACCGAGGCCTAGATTCACGCATGGCCGCTCTACGTTGCGAGGGCGTAGCGTACCGTATTTACGCTACGCCACCGCAACTTAGAGAGGCAAGTGCCGTATTCACAAAGCACTTGCGTCCTAAGTTACGGCGGTGTAGCGTAAATGGGCCAGCGTAAGCATGCGTAATTCAAAGTAGGCTGGTAGGGGGCGTGTTGTATTTAAATGAGGCTTGACCCCATGTAGATGCATGGCCGAACGGCGCATGCGCGCGCATGCTCAGTATCACGTTGTATTTACGCCCAAAGATACGTCGGCTCAATGCCTGTGACGTGAAAGTAACCTACGCACAGCCCTATTCGCGTACGACTTACGCAAACGACGTAAAAAGATAGGCTTGTTCCGACGTCCATACTTTGCATGGGCTGCGCCACCTAGAGACATGCTTTATCTTTACGCCGGCGTATGTCTTACGTAAACGGCGTAACTAATTGCGACGGGCGTACGTACGTTCATGAATCAGCGTATCTTGCTCATTTACATATTTGACGCGGAAATCAAGGAAGCGCCACCTAGCGGCCAGCGTAATTATTGCAACCCAAGATACGACGGCGTAGGAGACTTACGCCGCTCGTATCTTGGCCAAATCTATGCGTAACTGATTCTATGAATCAGGCGCATAGATACGACGGCGGCCATTCGGACTTACGACTGCGTATCTGGAGATACGCCGTCGTAAGTCTTTGTGAATCTGGGCCTGAGGCATTGCGCCATCGGCAGTAAAATGCTGGCGGTTCGATAAGTACCGGTGGTTTTGCTTTCAATGGGCAGGTGCGCTTTAGGAGCGGTGTATTCACCGTTCCTGCAGCGCCTCAAAGATGCGACTAGCAGGGCTTTCACACTGGAGTGAAAGGAGTAACTCTTTCGGGGCGCTTTGCAGGCGCTATTTTTAGCGCTATAGCGCCTGCAAAGCGCCTCAGTGTTAAAGTAGCCTTAGAAACCAAATAAGAAATGCCTTTTTCTTATTTTGCTTTTTTTCTTTCAGCAGCATCGTCGATGCCCCCTACTTATGCTTGTGTGATAGCGCAGTATGAATTTTGACGTCAAAAATCGATTAACTTTTAGTCATAGTTTGCTTTTACTAAAATGCCATTTTCGTTTTAGTAGAATTTTATTCATCTGAATTGTTTGGGTTTTTTTTTGTTGTATTTTAGTAATCTGAATTGTTTTAGTATAATTTTTTTTTGTTTAATCTCTCTTTATGAAAATTTTCTTTACATTTAACATTTAACATGCCATGACACTTAAGGTAGACCAATACTACCTCCCTTTACTATATGGCGGTTTCTCCGAATCCTCCCCCAAAAAAAAGGGGGAGGGGGGCCGAGGGAAGGGGAGAGTGTATAAAAGCGAATGGCCCGGATTCACAGACAGCGGCGCACATTTATGCCGCCGTAGCGTATCTCCTGTACGCTACGCCGACGCAGAGAGGCAAGCACTGAATTCACAAAGCCAGTGCTCCCAAAACTGCGCTGGTTTTCCTAGGCGTAAGCCGGCGTAGGTGGAAGTGGGCGTGAGCCATGCAAATGAGGCGTGACCCCATGCAAATGATGGGCTGAGCGCCAGACAGATACGTATAACAAACGGCGCATGTGCCGTCCCGTGGATGCATCCCAGTGCGCATGCTCAGAATCACGTCGGAACTATTCCCTAAGATACGTCGGATCACTGCCTACGGCGTGAACGTAACCTACGCCTAGTCATATTCTCGTCCTACGTAAACGACGTAAAATACGCCGGCTTGTGTTCCCTGGTGCAGCCCTTTGCATGGATGCTGTTGAGTTACACCTCCTTTATGGGGCATAACTTTACGCCGAACGTATGACTTTACGCGCACTGCGTCGGGCGCACGTACGTTCGTGAATCGGCGTATATCCCTCATTTGCATATTTGAATAGAAAATCAATGGGAGCGCCAAATGCGTCTAGCGTAAATATGCGCCCACTCTACGCCGGCGTAGGCAAGTTACGTCGGTGGGATGGAGCCTGTTTTTAGGCGTATCTTAGTTTCTGAGTGGGGCGCATAGATACGACGGCGCATATTTGCACTTACGCGGCGTATCAGGCGCAAGTGCTTTGTGAATCCGGGCCTTTGTGTCTATAAAGAATGTATCAATATATATGTATTCCTAGTGCTATATAATTGTGATATTTATTATGTTTCCTCTGTGCCCTCTGATACTTATGTATCTGTGTTCAGGTCTACCTCCCTTATTGAGGGGTAAACACACAACAACAACAAAAATTATATATAAAATTGTGTTTTAAGTATTATATAATACTTTTATCAATAAAGGGGTAGATTCAGGTACCTTTTGCGGCAGCGTATCTCCAGATCCGCCGCCGTAATTTGAATTCCGCGCCTGCGTAGCGTTACGCCGATTCACAAAGGCAGTTACGTTGAAAAAAATAGGCTTCCTCCACTGACGTAACTTGATTGCAGCGGCGTAGAATTGTGTGCAATATAACTTTGGCCGCTAGGGGCGCTTCCGTTGTTGTCGGCATAGAATATGCTAATTTCTTAGATACGCCGATTCACAAATGTACGTGCACCCGGCGTTCGTTTTTTACGTCGTTTGCGTTAAGGCTTTTTCGGCGTAAGGCTGCTCCTGCTATTAGGAGGCGCAGCCAATGTTAAGTATGGACGTCGTTCCCGCGTCGCGATTTGAAAATTTTACGTTGTTTGCGTAAGTCGTCCGTGAATGGTGCTGGACGCCATTTACGTTCACGTCGAAACCAATGACGTCCTTGCGACGTCATTTACCGCAATGCACGTCGGGAAATTTTAGGGACGGCGCATGCGCAGTACGTTCGGCGCAGGAACGTGCCTAATTTAAATGATCCACGTCCCCTACCGGGTCATTTGAATTACGCGCGCTTACGCCAGCCCCTTTTACGCTACGCCGCCGCAACTTACGGAGCAAGTGCTTCGTGAATACAGCACTTGCTCCTGTAATTTACGGCGGCGTAGCGTAAAGACGATACGCTGCGCCGCCGTATCAGTGCGCGCCCCTACCTGAATCTACCCCAGTGTTAATTTAGTTGACGAATATATTTTTTGTGGACGAAATTAACACTGGCCCCCACACAGGTGCATGCCGCAGTACGTCTATGTGAACGAGGCCATATGCCGCGTACACACGGTCGGAATTTCCGGCAACAAATGTTCGATGTGAGCTTGTTGCCAGAAAATCCGACCGTGTGTAGGCTTCATCAGACATTTGCTGTCGGAATTTCCGACAACAAATGTTTGAGAGCCGGTTCTCAATTTTTTTTCGACAACAAAAGTTCTTGTCGGAAATTTCCGATCGTCTGTAGCCAATTCCGACGCACAAAAATCCTACGCATGCTCGGAATCAATTCGACGCATGCTCGGAATCGCTGAACTTCGTTTTTCTCGGCTCCTCGTAGTGTTGTACGTCACCGCGTTCTTGACGTTTGGATTTTCAGACAACATTTGTGTGACCGTGTGTATGCAAGACAAGTTTGAGCCAACAATCCATCGGAAAAAAATCCACGGTTTTGATGTCGGAATGTCCGATCGTGTGTACGTGGCATTATGGTATTCTGGATCACCCGTAAGCCGGAAGTCTGTGCTGATATAGTTTATTCAGTACAATATACAGCATAATATTCTCCAATATATATCCTGAAAGAATGAATTATATTTTGCACCTACTGGCCCAGATTCTCAAAGGGCTTACAACGGCGCAACGCAATGTACGCCGTCGTAAGTCCTAATCTGCGCCGTCGTATCTATGCGACTGATTCTTAGAATCAGTTACGCATAGATAAGCATTAGATCCGACAGGCGTAAGTCTCTTACGCTGTCGGATCTTAAATGCAATCTTTTTTTTTGCCGCTAGGTGCCGCCTCCGTAGTTTTCCCCGTCGAGTATGCAAATTAGCAAAATACGCGAATTCCCGAACGTACGCGCGGTCGACGCAGTGAAGTTACGACGTTTACGTTAGATTTGCGACACGTAAAGTTGCCCCTGCTATATGAGGGGCAACCAATGTTAAGTATGGCCATCGTTCCCGCGGTGAAATTTTAAAATTTACGTCGTTTGCGTAAGTCGTCCGTGAATGGGGCTGAACGCCATTTACGTTCATGTCGAAACCAATGACGTCCTTGCGACGTCATTATATATTTTGCACCTACTGGCCCAGATTCTCAAAGGGCTTACGACGGCGCAACGCAATGTACGCCGTCGTAACTCCTAATCTGCGCCGTCGTATCTATGCGACTGATTCTTAGAATCAGTTCCGCATAGATAAGCATTAGATCCGACAGGCGTAAGAGTCTCTTACGCTGTCGGATCTTAAATGCAATTTTTTTTTTCGCCGCTAGGTGTCGCCGACGTCGTTTTCCCCGTCGAGTATGCAAATTAGCAAAATACGCGAATTCCTGAATGACGCGCGGTCGACGCAGTGAAGTTACGACGTTTACGTTAGATTTGCGACGCGTAAAGTTGCCCCTGCTATATGAGGGGCAACCAATGTTAAGTATGGCCGTCGTTCCCGCGGCGAAATTTTTAAATTTACGTCGTTTGCGTAAGTCGTCTGTGAATGGGGCTGGACGCCATTTATGTTCGCGTCGAAACCAATGACGTCCTTGCGACGTCATTTGGAGCAATGCACCCTGGGATATTTTCCGGACGGCGCATGCGCCGTACGTTCGGCGCGGGGACGCGCCTAATTTAAATGATCCACGCCCCCTACCCGGCTCATTTGAATTAGGCGGGATTTACGCTACGCCGCTGCAACTTTACAGGCAAGTTCTTTGTGAATAAAGCACTTGCCTGTAAAACTTGCGGCGGCGTAAAGTAAATGACATACGTTACGCCGCCGCAGTTTTACGCCCATCTACGAGAATCTGGGCCACTGTGTTTATTTTTTCAGGGCCCCTTGGTGTATTTAGGTGATACTTTGTAATTGATTTACTGGGTTAGGGCTGTATATTGATTATCTATATTTGTATGGCATTAATAATTCATAAATGAATTTCTAATCATTAAAAACATTGATGGAAGTGGCTGTGTCTTGTTTTGTAGGATCTGTACATTAGCGATAATGCAGCTGCAATACACATGCATGGGATTTGCGTCATCACTGGCCACCCGGCGGCCTAGGAAGGAAGACGCCATATGCAGAAGAATTGGAAAAAATGGCAGCAGACGGGAAGCACGGAAACTGTTAGTGATGGACGAACATCCGATGGGACGGTTCGCCAACGCTAACCCCGAACGATCGCAAATGTCCGCGAACCGCAAGTTCGCGGTGGGCCCCATTGACTTTAATGGCAGGCGAATATTAAAAACCTGCAGGTCATATTTGCAGCCACAAGGGGCCAGATTCACATAGAAATGCCCAGGCGCAGCGTATCAGAGATCCGCTACGCCGCCGTATCTTACCTGGCTCTAAGTCGAATCCAAGAAGATTTTGCACCGTAAGTTACGGCGGCGTAGTGTATCTCTCGGCGCGTATTTCAAATTGGGCGGGTAGGGGGCGTGATTAATTTAAATGAAGCGCGTCCCCGCGCTGATTGAACTGCGCATGCTCCGTTTCGAAATTTCCCGCTGTGCTTTGCGCGAAATGACGTGGCAACAACGTCATTTTTAGAACTTCGACGTGACTTACGTCCATCCCTATTCACGGACGACTTACGCCAAAAAAAAAATTCAAATTTCGACGCGGGAACGACGGCCATACTTTAACATGGCAAGTCTATCTATACGCCACAAAATAGCAGCTTTAACTATACGCCGGAAAAAGACGGTTAGAGACGACGTAAGAGAATGCGACGACCGCGGATCGTCGGTGTTCTGTTTCAAGCATCGGTTGTACCCGTGACAAGCTTCTTGTAGACCCAGTCTGTAAGGATGTATGCAGCAGGTTGAATGATGACTTTAACAGACAGCTTACTCAATGAATAAAGACTCCAGAGGTGTTTTCCAATGCTTCTTTATGCTTCAAGGTAACAAGGATATAAACATAGAGGCTTTTCCATAGGTAAATTTCCAATGAAGATACACAGCTCTCACACTCTGCAGACTTTTCAAGCAACTAAGCAAATATGGGGTTTAGAGCAGGAAATGGTGGGTGGGAGCAACCAAACTAGTCAGAACAGCAGGGGGGTAAGGATCATACCAAATAACATAATAACATAACATGTAATAACTGCTAGACAGTAAAAGCTGGGTGACAGCACACTCCCCGCCTGGTATTGTGAGATACCACTATACTGTTTTCTTTTACATATTATTAACATTGCATACAGTAACATGCTTTCTAGCCTTCTCAAGTCTATAAGCTATCTATATTAAAGGTCTTAAGTGGCTCCTTCACATAACACTGAATCAGAATTTTTGGAAGCAGGCATTATTAGGACTGTCTCTGTGACTGGTCTCAGGAAGGTTTTTGAAGCCCCATCCTTAACGATCCTGACTTCCACACTTCGGACTCTTCCATCATCACTGGTGATGGCCTTTGTAATAAGTCCAACTGGCCACTGAATCCGGTGAGCTTGCTGATCTTTTAACAGGACCAGGTCCCCTTCCTTTAAGTTAGGCTTCTGAGTTTGCCACTTTTTACGTCCTTGAAGAAGTGTGAGGTATTCCTTCCTCCATCTGTCCCAGAAACAATCTGCAAGGTATTGAGCGTATCTCCACTGACGTTTATATATGTCCTTTTCATCAAAGATACCCTTTGGCGCTGGAATCTGTCCAATCTTCCGGCTCAATAATGTAGCTGGAGTTAAGATAGTCAGAAATTCTGGGTCTGTAGATACTGTGGTCAACGATCTTGAGTTGATTATTGGGTTCAGTTTGAGTAGTGGGCTACTCTTTGAGATTGGTCTATTGCCTCTCAAGCATTTAATCTCTTCTGCAAAGACTTCTTTTTGCACAAGACGTATGACGAACAATTCTGCGTTCTCATACTCTAACGCATTGGGTGACTCCTTGCAAGTGTGCCATCCATGACAAGACGATGTCTGATTGGGCTTGTGGAAAGTCTGGGCAATATGTCTCAATCTTGCTATAGTCTTGACCAATCTTTTCCAAGAAGAGAAACGTTTAAAGTGTCTTGCTTCCAAGTTTCTTCTTGAGCAGATGTTGGAACTCAATGTTATCACTTCAGGGCAGATTTCTGGATCAGTATCTGGATCCACCAGGTGGAAATCGATATCTCTTTTTGAGTTTGTAGAAGACTGGTCCGATAAAAACTTGGGTCCTGAAAACCAAATGGTTTGCGTGAGGACAACTGCTGACACTGACCTTGTTGCAATGTCTGCGGGATTCAAACCAGTCGGGACATAGTTCCATTGTTCAGGTCTACTGACTTTTCTTATTCGTTCTACCCTGTTAGCCACATACACATAGAACCTCCTTACGCTGTTGCATATGTAGCCAAGTACGACCTTGCTGTCGGTGTAGTACTTAACCTGATCAATTTCAGAGTCCATTTCATTTTGCAGGAATTCTGCGACTTCGACAGCTAGGGTTGCGCCACACAATTCTAATCTTGGAATAGTGTGAGCAGGTTTTGGAGCTAACTTGGCTCTTCCTAGTAGAAAACCGACATTGGATCTCCCGGAGGGATCTATGATCTTGAGATAAGCCACAGCCGCTATAGCCTCGGTAGATGCATCACAAAAGACGTGAATCTCTTTCCTCAGACTTCTTGAAGTTGAAGTGGGTGAATAGCAGCGTGGGATATTAAGTTCTTTCATGGAGTTTCTCCATTTCTCCCATTTAGGCAGCAGGTCTGGTGCTGGTTCAGCGTAAAGGTTATCTAAAATCTTCTGCATAGATGCTAGAAAGTGCTCTTGCATCTCAGGTGTGTTACAGAGAGTCTTTTTAAGTGCAGCAAATCTGGTTAAAGCTTGTCCACGATTGTTAGGGAGGGTAAGCCTTGGTACTCGGAAGGGTAATGGAGCTACCCAACTGTTGGAATTGTCCTTGAAGAACTCTTCATCCATAATCTTGATGAACTCCTTATCTTCTACTGAAGGGGCAATCTTGTTGTCATCGCAAGTAGTTTGGTACACTGAATCACCAAGGTCCTTCTGAGAAGTGAGCTTGCAGTTTATACCTTGGAGTGCTTGATATGGAACTTCATTTTTAAAATCAAGTCTTTCCTTCGCATAATAATGCAATGGACATTTCATCGACCGGTAGGCAACATTGGTTTTGTAGGAAGCTACATCCAAGAGCTTGTGAGATTGGTCTAAACAGACTTCTCCTATTATCACCCATCCAAGATCAAGTTTCTGGGCCTGAGGAGCATCGTCTGGACCGTTACATAACTCTCTTATTTTAGGAACATCTCTCCCTAGTAGAATCAAGATCTTAACATCCTTGTTAAGTGGTGGAATGTAGTAAGCAATGTGGCTTAAATGGGGGTAATGATGTGCAGCCTCTGGTGTGGGGATTTCTTCTCTGTTGTTCGGTAGCTGATCACATTCGATTAGAGTTGGAAGAGGAAACTCTATGTCCTCATATTCTGATGCCACTATGAAGCCATGGGCTCTTCTTCCAGAAGTATTGATCTTTCCTGCACATGTCTGCAAGGTATAGGACCAGGCCTCTCCATGAATGTTGAATAGGTCAAAGAATTCTGGACTGGCCAATGAGCGATTGCTCTGATCGTCGAGTATGGCATACATTTTTATGGAATTTTGTGGGCATCCTTCAGGAAAAACCCTTACAAGACATATCTTGCTATAAGACTTGCTATGAAGCCCTTCTCCACATACCTCTGTACACCTTGTGGTTACGGGGTTGGCATGTTGCTCAGTTCTCTCCCCGCCATCATCTGATGTAGGCTTGGGGTTGCTGCCGGGTGAAGGTTTCCTTTTGAACAGGTCTGAATGAAGAGCAACCACATGTTTGGCACTGTTGCACAGAGAACATCTGATGGTGATCTTACAGTCTCTTGCTAAATGATCGGAGGATGCACAACACTTGAAACAGATATTATGCTCTTTGAGAAATGACTTGCGTTCTTCAATAGGCTTGTCCTTAAATGCACGGCATTTGGAGAGAGAATGTGGCGCATTATGGATAGGACACTGTTGATTTGATTGCTTCAAATCCTTAAATTTACTGTTGGTGGCAATACCCCTTGAAGTGGTTAAAGGAGTGGTGGTTGTATCTGGATAGAAGAAGCTTGGGTCATTCTTGGATTTTGCAACCTTCCGCACGAACTCTGCAAAATAAGAAAAGGGAGGGAAGGAAACATGATGTTCATACTTATATTTTGATCCTACACTAGTCCACTTTCCCTGAAGATAACTAGGCAACCTTGCTACAATAGGATTCACGCCCTGAGCAGTGTCTAAATAGCTAAGACCTGGTAAACTAGGATCTAACTTAGCAATTTCAAGTTCATGAAGGAGGTCACCTAACTCTCTAAGCTTATGATTGTCCTTAACAGAGATCTTAGGAAAGTCGTTTAGTCTCTGGAATAAGGCAGATTCAATGACTTCGGGACTCCCATAGTCTTGATCTAGACGTTCCCAGGCAGCATCAAGGCCTGCGTTAAAGTTATAGATGTAAACAGATTTAAGCCTCTTTACTTGTTCTGAAGATTGTCGCCCCGAATACCTTATTAGTAAATCGAGTTCTGCTTGAGGTTCAACGGGCAAGCTCTTGATTACCGCCTTAAATGTAGATCTCCAACTCCTGTAGTTCTCTGGGCGGTCATCAAATTTATACAGTCCAGTTGTGATCAATTCTTGTAAAGCCATACTCTTGCTGAGCTCCGTAGCGTTGATGCTTTCAGTTTTTATAGCCACCGGGGACACTGATGGTGCGCCGACTTGAGCCATGGTTGGTATGTGATGTTGGCTGGTTGGTGGAGCGAAAGGTGTTGCAGATGGGTTCCATCTAGGTAAGGGTCTGACGTCTGAAGGTCTCTGAGCATTTGAAGTTGAGGAGAACTGTATCACAGGGGTCATAGAGTTCATCCTGTAGTCTTTTGCTGTACCCTTGTAATCTCTATTCGCATAGGGTTGCGGTGGCACGTGAGCCGCGTAGGTTGACTCACTTGATTTTGTGACATGCGGTAGTTGCGGAGTGTCTCTGTTAGCAGGTGTGTCTAGTTGACCAGCTTGATTTTGTGACACGTTGCCTTCTGGTCCACATGCTGGATGATTATGAGAAAAATCTCCAACTGTAGGTGGGACTGTGATGTCGTGGTTCTGGCTTAAGACGAACTGTAGGGTCCTTTCAATGGGGTCTTGACAAGCAGCCAAGCTGGGACAAGCTGCTCCTTCTTCTTCCAATAGGGCTTGTTCCAAGACGGATAATTCCGCCAATGCTACTTCCTTTTCTTTACTCTTCTGAAGGATTTCTAGCTGAGCTTTGATGGCTGCTTCTCTTTCAGAGCAGGCGGCTTGAACCTGGGCTACTGCGACCTTCTGGCGAGCTTTGACTATTTGGTCGCTCAGTGTTGACCTTACAGAGCAGGACCGCAGTGACTTAGAAGAGGATTTATGATAGGAGCGGGCAGATCTAGAAGATTTTCCTGAGTGTCTGGAAGAAGCAGATTTACAGGATGTAGTTTCATGTAGCTGTTCTAATCTACCTTCTATCTGTGCCTTTGCTTTAAGATATGTGCTATGCCTCTGCTGGTCAGTAGAAGTAAAGTCCTTTAATTCCACTGCGGCTTCCTCTATGCTGTAATGTGACAATAGGGAATAGAACTTTTCAGAAAGTCTTTTATAATTCTCAAATGCCTTCTTAACCCTTGAGAGAGCAGTGTTCAATTGCTCAGGATTGTTGCTAGTTTTATTAGCGGTTTTTATACAACTTAAAGTCTTATGCCATAATGCAGTCAGGTTACTAGATGTTTCTTCCTTACTTGCTTCATAAACCTCTTTTGCCTTCAAGGATGGATGAGGGCCTCTAGCGGGACGAGCAGAATGAAGTAAGGAGTCTGCTTTATCTTGGTTAAATGCAGGTGACTCTGTGGGATCTCTATCAGACATAATGACAAGTGCTGTAGTTTTGGTGTCTTTTTGCAAATCTGCCAGAGCTGAGCTCTGTAGTGACTTCTGATATTAGACAGATTGAACTGAGGAGCTGGATATTTGTGACATCTAGTGCTGCAACTGGTTCGGACTGGATGGCTCAGCTCACTATCACTTTATACAGGCAGGAATACACAGTTATTTCAGTAGATTCAGGTATTGGATTCACAACCAAAAACAGCTTGAAAATGATAAATCCTAGGGACTTGATGAAGCTATGATAGTCTTTGAGCAGTTCAAAAGGTACTTATTGCTCTCCAATAAAGGCAAAAGTCCCTGGCAGTGAACAGTTATGGAGCATTCAGTAGAAGGCTGGCTTCATACACAGAGTAATGCTTCCGGTGGCTGCAGCAGTGGCACACAGGCCTAAGGGTCCTTTCACACTAGCGGACCGTTCGTCCGCTCATTACAAGTCCGTTAACGGACTTGTAATGAATCCCTATGGGAACGCGTCCGTTAGCGGATGGAGCATCCGCTAGCGTCCGCGTCAGTCGGGATCCGCTTTTCCGAACGGAAGAAACCCTATTTTTCTTCCGTTCGGCGGAGCGGAACTGATGCAGACGGACAGACGGTCCGTCTGCATCAGGTTCCCCATAGGGCAGAGCGGAGCAGAGACAGGGCGGTCCCTGCACTGTGTGCGGGGACCGCCCTATCCGCCGACAGCTGAGCGGGGACCCCCGCTGAGCCGACGGAGACACACGGAGCGGACCCGGAAACGGTCCGCTCTGTGTGAAAGAGCCCTAACTCTCAGTGCACAGCCTGCAGATGGTATCCTGTGTTAGGATGTTTGTTCTTCACACACACATGTGGTTACTCACGTTTCTGAAGCTGCAGAGATAGCTGTGTGATGGATTCTTCTGGAAATTTACTGTTCTGTTTCAAGCATCGGTTGTACCCGTGACAAGCTTCTTGTAGACCCAGTCTGTAAGGATGTATGCAGCAGGTTGAATGATGACTTTAACAGACAGCTTACTCAATGAATAAAGACTCCAGAGGTGTTTTCCAATGCTTCTTTATGCTTCAAGATAACAAGGATATAAACATAGAGGCTTTTCCATAGGTAAATTTCCAATGAAGATACACAGCTCCCACACTCTGCAGACTTTTCAAGCAACTAAGCAAAGATGGGGTTTAGAGCAGGAAATGGTGGGTGGGAGCAACCAAACTAGTCAGAACAGCAGGGGGGTAAGGATCATACCAAATAACATAATAACATAACATGTAATAACTGCTAGACAGTAAAAGCTGTGTGACAGCACAGTCGGAAAAAGCTAATTTGCATACCTGACGCTGAAAACGACGTGAACTCCACCCAGCGGGCGCCAAAGTATTGCATCTAAGATCCGAAGGCGTACGAAGCTGTACGCCTGTCGGATACGCCTGTCGGATCTTACCCAAATGCCGTCGTATCTTGGTTTGAGAATTCAAACTAAAGATACGACGCGGGAAATTTGAAAGTACGCCGGAGTATCAGTAGATATACGCCGGCGTACTTGCTCTGTGAATCTGGCCCACAAAATACTTACTAGCTGTGCACAAATAGTCCCACAACATGGACACTGACCTACCAGAAGTATTAAGTGAAAAACCGGATACAGAAGTAAGTGTCGGCCATTACAGGCCCCAAAAATTAGCCCACAGGCCACAGGCGTTCACCGGACAGCAAACAACTTTGGGCTAGATTCAGCATTGATTTACGCCGGCGTATCTATAGATACGCCGCGTAAATTCAAAGCTGCGCCGGCATATCTTCTTTCTGTATTCAGAAAGCAAGATACGCCGAAATTAGCCTAAGATCCGACTGGCGTAAGTCTCTTACACCGTCGTATCTTAGGCCTCGTACACACGACCGAACATGTTTGCTGAAACTGGTCCGCGGACCAGTTTCCACGGACATGTTCGTCGTCTGGATTCCCAGGCGAGCGGACAGGTTTCCAGCGGACGAATGTTTCTTAGCATGCTAAGAAACATGTCCGCTGGAAGCCTGTCCGTCGGACATGTTCGGTCGTCTGTACGACTCACCGGACATGTCCGTTCGGCCGGAAGCCCTCGCATGCGTCAAAGTGATTCGACGCATGCGTGGAAGCATTGACCTTCCAGGGTCGCGCACGTCGCCGCGTCATCGTCGCGGCGACGGCGCAGCCACGTCATCGTCGCGGCGTTTGCGCAGCCACGTCACCGCGTATCCTGTCCACGGGGATTTCGGTTTGATGGTGTGTACAACCATCAGACCGAAATCTCCGAGCGGACATGTCCGATGAAAACGGTCCGTGGACCGTTTTCATCGGACATGTCCCGTCGTGTGTACGAGGCCTTAGGGTGCATATTTACGCTGGCCGCTAGGTCATTTTTGGCGTAGAATATGCAAATGACCTAGATACGCCGATTCACAAACGTACGTGCGCCCGGTGGAATTTTTTTACGTCGTTTGCGTAAGGCTTTTCCGGCGTAACGTTGCTCCTGCTTCTATGAGGCATACGCAATGTTAAGTATGGACGTCGTTCCCGCGTCAAATTTTACATTTTTTACGTCGTTTGCGTATGTCCTTCGCGAATAGGGCTGGACGTAATTTACGTTCACGTCGAAACCAATACGTCCTTGCTGGGTACTTTGGAGCAATGCACACTGGGATATGTACACGGACGGCGCATGCGCCGTTCGTAAAAAACGTCAATCACGTCGGGTCACCACCCATTTACATAAAACACGCCCCCCTCATACTCATTTGTATTAGGCGCGCTTACGCCGGCCCCATTTACGCTACGCCGCCATAACTTAGGAGGCGAGTGCTTTGTGAATACAGCACTTGCCTCTCTGATTTACGGCGGAGTAGCGTAAATACGATACGCTAAGCCGCCGTAACAATGCGCCCGGCTACCTGAATCTAGCCCTTAGTATTCTGTGGCTGGTGGTACATTAGGCATTGTAACAGCACTGGTGAACGGCGTGAACCACAACTGCGGTTAGCAAGGACTTCAATGCGATACTCTATGCGACAACTCAGTATTAGTCCCCAGGCGTCACTCCTCGCAACAGGAGTTTGGGGATCTATACATCATCTCTGTGTCACATAAAGAAAGGTGTTGAGCTACTAAGCATGGACGCATTACAGCATGCGACCAAGGCTTAGCGTTTAAAATTAGTTCATGGTCAATATCCCAATACACCACTACATGCAGGTGATTATCAGTAAGGGACCCCAGGCGTCACTCCTAGCAACAGGAGTTTGGGGGTTCTCTACATCATATCAACCTTAGCATGTCGGAGGAAACAATAGAGTTTACACCGTCACAATTCCTGTTCCATGGAACCACAAGAGCTATAAAAACGTATAAAAACAGCATTGTACCGCATTTATTAAATGATTAATACAAAGGTATTGGAAACAAGCAACATGCCCCACCCTTCAAGAATGGAAAAGGGAAGAAGTTCTAATAATAGGAGCAGAAAAATGGATACGTGACATCAGGCATAAACAGGAGAAATTTAAAAAAATCTGAGAAAATCATAAACAGGAAATAGATGGATAAAACCCCAAAAACGTATGAAGCTCGGAAAAAAAGTATATTGGAACTATAAAAAAAAAAGAAGAAAGATGGGGAACAATCCACAGCTTTTATTTTTAATGTGTATGTTTTTATGTACAGTATGGCCCGGATTCACGTAGAGCGGCGTACATTTGTGCGGGCGTAGCGCATCTCATATGCGCTACGCCGACGTAACATAGAGAGGCAAGAACAGTGGGGTAGATTCAGAAAGCAATTACGCCTGCGTATCCATAGATACGCAGCGTAATTGCTAAGTTGCGCCGGCGTATCGACTTTCTGTATTCAGAAAGCTCGATGCGCCGACTGCAGCCTAAGATATGACTGGCATAAGGCTCTTATGCCGTCGTATCGTAGGCTGCATTCTTACGCAGGCTGCTAGGTGGCGCTCCCGTAGTTGTCAGCGTAGAGTATGGAAATTGCATACTCACGCCGATTCACAAACGTACGCGCGGCCGGCGCTCGTTTTTTACGTCGTTTTCGCCGTAAGGCTGCTCCTGCTATTAGGAGGCGCAGCCAATGGTAAGTATACACATCGTTCCCACGTCGCGATTTTCGAAATTTACGTCGTTTGCGTAAGTGAATCGTGAATGGCGCTGGGCGCCATTTACGTTCACGTCGAAGCAAATGACGTCCTTGCGACGTCATTTGCCGAAATGCACGTCGGGAAAGTTTCCCAACGGAGCATGCGCACTACGTTCGGCGTGGGAACGCGCCTAATTTAAGTGATCCACGCCCCCTACGGGATCATTTAAATTACACGCGCTTACGCCGGCCATTTTTACGGAGCGCCCACGCAAATTACAGAGCTACTGCTTCGTGAATGAAGCGTAGCGCAGGTAATTTATGGAGGCGCAGCGTTAAAACGGTATGCTGCGCCTCCGTAAGAGGGCGCAAGTCGTACCTGAATCCACCCCAGTATTCACAAAGCACTTGCTCCCTACGTTGCGCCAGCATAACGTATATTGGTCGGCGTAAGCCTGCCTAATTCAAAGTAGCATACCCTAACATGACTTACACCTGCTTTATGAGGCTTAACTTTACGGCGGACGTACGCCTTACGTAAACGGTGTAGATTACTGCGAAGGGCGTAAGTACGTTCGTGAATCGGCGTATCTCGCTTATTTACATATGCGCCCAAGATACGATGGCGTAGCTTCCGTCCCACTAAACCAAAAGGGTGCTGGCTATGCACAGGTGCATTGGATAGAAAAAGATCCTGGACTGCCGCACTCCTTAAAACGATGTCTTTATTGTACAAATAAAATCCAAAAAACAACCAAAGCGATGCAGTCAAAATTAAGTGAACAAAAGGAAAAAGGTGGCTGACATGTTTCACATCATGTGATGCTTACTCGTAGCACAAAAGTAAGTACACCCCTCACATTTTTGTAAATTTATTCTTCTATCGTTTCACGTGACAACACTGAAGAAATTACACTTTGCTACAATGTAAGGTAGTGAGTGTACAGCTTGTATATTTGCTGTCCCCCAAAATAAAAAAATAAAAAAACAGCCATTAATGTCTAAACCGCTGGCAACAAAAGTGAGTACACCCTTAAGTGAAAATGTCCAAATTGGGTCCAAAGTGTCACTATTTTGTGTGCCCGCCATTATTTTCCAGCACAGCCTTAACCCTCTTGGGCATGGAGGTCACCAGAGATTCAAAGGTTGCCACTGGAGTCCTCTTCCCCTCCCCCATGACGACATCACGGAGCTGGTGGATGTTAGAAACCTTGCACTCTTCCACCTTCCGTTTGAGGATGTCCCACAGATGCTCAATAGGGCATGTCTGGAGACATGCTTGGCCAGTCCATCACCTTTACCCTCAGCCAGGCCCGGACTGGCCTACCGGGATACCGGGACATTTCCCGGTAGGCGGCCTGCCCTGGGCCGCTTTGGGCTAATCTGTGGCTGCAGCGCAGCGCTCCGCTCCCTCCTTCCCCTCCACACACAATCAGCGGGCATCCGCTGTGTGTCACGTAGCTCAGTGTGAAAACTAGACCAGCTCGATTCACCCATGGCCGGCGCACCTGCAGCAGTGTGTACCGGAGGTGGAATGTATGCTGCCGGGGATTGTGCGGGGGCGCGAGGAGGGAACTATTGCATACAGTACACCGACAGATCCCTCCCGCCTCCTTCATTGACAATGGTCGGGAATCGTGAGGGGGTATGGCCAGGCAAGGGGTGGCCCCGCCTGTCATTGGGGGGCGGAGCGTCCGGCCTCAGGGATGATCGCACGGTCCCAAGTTCTGGGCAGAGCAACATGGAGGTACAAAAAAAAAGGCTCTAAAAATGCTGATTTATTTTTTATATAGCTACTGGACTGAGAGAAATAGGGTTGAAAACTGTTCTGCTCGATTTCTTGCACTCAGGACAGAGCTACAGGAAAAAACAGATACCATCTTGATCTTTGTCAACTTTATTACTTCTATCTTTAGACTTTTATATAGAAGTAAAAAAGCTCTGTTAGCTGACAACGATCAAGATGGTATCTGGTTTCTCTTGTAGCAAATATCTCCCAGTCCTCTGCCTGCTGTCACCCAGTCCCCTGCTGTCACCCAGTCCCCTGCTGTCACCCAGTCCCCTGTCACCCAGTCCCCTGTCGACCAGTCCCCTGCTGTCACCCAGTCCCCTGTCGTCCAGTCCCCTGTCGTCCAGTCCCCTGCTGTCGCCCAGTCCGCTGCTGTTGTCCAGTCCCCTGTCACCCAGTGCCCTGCTGTCGCCCAGTCCCTTGTCGTCAAGTCCCCTGCTGTCGTCCAGTCCCCTGTCGCCCAGTCCCCTGCTGTCACCCAGTCCCCTGTCGTCCAGTCCCCTGTCGCCCAGTCCCCTGCTGTCGCCCAGTCCCCTGTCGCCCAGTCCCCTGCTGTCACCCAGTCCGCTGCTGTTGTCCAGTCCCCTGTCACCCAGTGCCCTGCTGTCGCCCAGTCCCTTGTCGTCAAGTCCCCTGCTGTCGTCCAGTCCCCTGTCACCCAGTCCCCTGCTGTCGTCCAGTCCTCTGTCACCCAGTCCCCTGCTGTCGTCCAGTCCCTTGTCACCCAGTCCCCTGCTGTCGCCCAGTCCCCTGTCGCCAAGTCCCCCTGCTGTCGTCCAGTCCTCTGTTACCCAGTCCCCTGCTGTCGTCCAGTCCCCTGTCACCCAGTCCCCTGCTGTCGCCCAGTCCTCTGTCACCAAGTCCCCCTGCTGTCGCCCAGTCTCCTGTCGCCCAGTCTCCTGTCACCAAGTCGCCCTGCTGTCATCCAGTCCCCTGTCACCCAGCCCCCTGCTGTCGTCCAGTCCTCTGTCACCCAGTCCCCTGCTGTCGTCCAGTCCCCTCTCACCCAGTCCCCTGCTGTCGTCCAGTCCCCTGTCACCCAGTCCCCTGCTGTCGTCCAGTCCCCTGTCACCCAGTCCCCTGCTGTCGTCCAGTCCCCTGTCACCCAGTCTCCTGCTGTCACCCAGTCCCCTGTCGCCAAGTCCCCCTGCTGTCGCCAAGTCCCCCTGCTTTCGCCCAGTCTCCTGTCGCCAAGTCCCCCTTGCTGTCTTCCAGTCCCCTGTCACCCAGTCCCCTGCTGTCACCCAGTCCCCTGCTGTCGCCCAGTCCCCTGTCGCCAAGTCCCCCTGCTTTCGCCCAGTCTCCTGTCGCCAAGCCCCCTTGCTGTCTTCCAGTCCCCTGTCACCCAGTCCCCTGCTGTCACCCAGTCCCCTGCTGTCACCCAGTCCCCTGCTGTCGCCCAGTCCCCTGTCGCCAAGTCCCCCTGCTGTTGCCATGTCCCCCTGCTGTCGCCAAGTCCCCCTGCTGACGCATGAGCTCATGAGCGCCCCCTTCTTATGGCGCCCATGGCACTTTCCATGGCTGCCATACCCTAGATACGCTACTGCACCCAGGACTCTGCCAGAAGAGGGCTCTATTTATTGCCTATCCCCCTCCTCCTGTCAGCAGTGGGGAGAGCGGCAGTGTGTCTCTGGAGAGGAACCGGTGGCAAGTGACACGCTGAATCTGGAGACAGGGGACAGGTGGCAAGTGACACGCTGAATCTGGTGACGGGATGGGTGGCAAGTGACACGCTGAATCTGGTGACAGGATGGGTGGCAAGTGACACGCTGAATCTGGTGACAGGATGGGTGGCAAGTGACATGCTGAATCTGAGGACAGGGGACCGGTGGCAAGTGACATGCTGAATCTGGGGAAGGGGACGGATGGCAAGTGACATGCTGAATCTGGTGACAGGGGACGGGTGGCAAGTGACATGCTGAATCTGGTGACAGGGGACGGGTGGCAAGTGACATGCTGAATCTGGTGACAGGGGACAGGTGGCAAGTGACATGCTGAATCTGGTGACATGGGACCGGTGGCAAGTGACATGCTGAATCTGGTGACGGGATGGGTGGCAAGTGACACGCTGAATCTGGTGACAGGATGGGTGGCAAGTGACATGCTGAATCTGAGGACAGGGGACCGGTGGCAAGTGACATGCTGAATCTGAGGACAGGGGACCGGTGGCAAGTGACATGCTGAATCTGGGGAAGGGGACGGATGGCAAGTGACATGCTGAATCTGGTGACAGGGGACGGGTGGCAAGTGAAATGCTGAATCTGGTGACAAGGGACCGGTGGCAAGTGACATGCTGAATCTGGTGACAAGGGATCGGTGGCAAGTGACACGCTGAATCTGGTGACAAGGGACCGGTGGCAAGTGGTAAGCCGTAAATTAGAAATATTGTACTTTCATTCTTATTGCCGCGTAGAGACGATCGTTTTTTCGGCATGAAAAAAACTTTTTTCCAACTTCATCATTAAAACGACGTTGCCCACACACAGTCGTTTTAAAAAAAATGCTCTAGCAAAGCGCGGTGACGTACAACACGTACGACGGCACTATAAAGGGGAAGTTCCATTCGGATGACGCCACCCTTTGGGCTGCTTTAGCTGATTTTGTGATAGTAAAAGACGATTCGCGCTTTTCAGTCTGTTACAGCGTGATTTATGCTAGTTTTACCAGAACGAGCGCTCCCGTCTCATAACTTGTTCTGAGCATGCGCGGGTTTTTCACGTCGTTTTAGCCCACACACGATAATTTTTTACAACCCGAAAAACAATATTGTTTAACCGGTTAACGCCCGCCGCATGTACATATATGTCCACAGAATGGCTCGTACAGGCAGATGGGCGTACAGGTACGTACCCTCCTTGCCGCGGATCGGGACCCCCCCCCCCGGTACATGCGGCGGGCGCTAACCCACGGGGAGCGATCCGGGACGACGGCGCGGCTATTCGTTAATAGCCGCCCCGTCGCGATCGCTCCCCGGAGCTGAAGAACGGGGAGAGCCGTATGTAAACACGGTTTCCCCGTGCTTCACTATGGCGCTGCATCGATCGAGTGATCCCTTTTATAGGGGGACACAATCAATAACGTCAGTCCTACAGCCACACCCCCCTACAGTTGTAAACACACACTAGGTGAACTCCTACAGCGCCCCCTTGTGGTTAACTCCCAAACTGCAACTGTCATTTTCACAATAAACAATGCAATTTAAATGCATTTTTTGCTGTGAAAATGACAATGGTCCCAAAAATGTGTCAAAATTGTCCGAAATGTCCGCCATAATGTCGCAGTCACAAAAAAAATCGCTGATCGCCGCCATTAGTAGTAAAAAAATAATAATAATAAAACTATCCCCTATTTTGTAAACGCTATAAATTTTGCGCAAACCAATCGATAAACGCTTATTGCGATTTTTTTTACCAAAAATAGGTAGAAGAATACGTATCGGCCTAAACTGAGGAAAAAAAAATATTTTATATATGTTTTTGGGGGATAATTATTATTGCAAAAAGTAAAAAATATTGCATTTTTTTCAAAATCATCGCTCTATTTTTGTTTATAGCGCAAAAAATAAAAACCGCAGAGGTGATCAAATACCACCAAAAGAAAGCTCTATTTGTGGGGAAAAAAGGACGCCAATTTTGTTTGGGAGCCACGTCGCACGACCGCGAAATTGTCTGTTAAAGCGACGCAGTGCCGAATCACAAAACCTGGCCTGGGCATTTAGCTGCAAAATGGTCCGGGGCTTAAGTGGTTAAAACGTCGTTAAAAAATGCAGCATGTTAAAAAATAAAAAATTATCGTTTTTCAGAACCCGAAAAATGATGATTGCAGGCTCCTGGGTTTAGTTACACTTTATTGTAACAGACCCTGTAGGAGCATGTAAAGGGAATTGGCATCAACGCATATCACAGGAGAAGGGTAAACATAACCTTGTAGTTTGCAGTAATGCCACTAGAGTCCGCTATTGTTCAGAGCATGGAGAGGCAGACAAGCAGGGTAAGCATAGAAGGTACGCGGGACAATAGTTCCCCTCTCCGTGCTTTAGTCATAGCTAATACATTGTATAGCAAAAAAAAAGATGAGATTGAAAGATGAGGCTGTATCGTAAGATCCTCAGCAGATTAGAAGAAGTTATAAAGTGACAGAGTTCACAGGGGCACAACCAGGCCCGGACTGGGACAAAAAATAGGCTCGGGCATTTTTGATTGAGCAGCCCATGACATTCTAACCGGCACCTCCGGCTGAGAACATGCGGGGAGGTGGAGAGCACTGGTGGGTGGTTGAGAGCACTGGGGGGTGGCAGAGAGCATGGAGGGAGTTGGAGAGCACTGGGGGGGGGTGGCAGAGAGCATGGGGGTGGTGGAGAACACTAGGGGGTGACAGGGAGCACTAGGGGGGTGGCAGAGAGCATGGGGGAGGTGGAGAGCACTAGGGGGTGACAGGGAGCACTAGGGGGTGGCAGAGAGCACTGGGGGGGGGTGGCAGAGAGCACTGGTGGGGAGGTTGAAAGCACTGGGGGTGTGGCAGAGAGCCCTGGGGGGGTGGCAGAGAGCACTGGGGGGTGGCAGAGAGCACTGGGGGGTGGCATGGCAGAGAGCACTGGGGGAGGCGGAGATCACTGGGGGGAAGGCTGAGAGCACTGGAGGGGAGGTTGAGAGCACTGGAGGGGGGTGGCAAAGAGCACTGGGGGAGGCGGAGAGCACTGGGGGGTTGGCAGAGAGCACTGGGGGGGGTGACAGAGAGCACTGGGGGTGGTGGAAAAGAGCCCTAGGGGGTGGCGGAGAGCCCTGGGGGAGGTTGAGAGCCCTGGGGGGTGGCAGAGAGCCCTGGGGGGTGGCAGAGAGCAATGGGGGGTGGCAGAGAGCCCTGGGGGGTGGCAGAGAGCAATGGGGGGTGGAAGAGAGCACTGGGGGGTGGAAAAGAGAACTTGAGGGTAGCAGAGAGCACTGGGGGGGGGTAGAAGAGAGCACTGGGGGGGGTAGAAGAGAGAACTGGGGGGGGGGGAAGTTGAGGGCACTGGAGGGGAGGTTGAGAGCACTGGAGGATGGCAGAGAGCCCTGGGGGGTGGCAGAGAGCACTGTGGGGGGGGTGGCAGAGAGCACTGGGGGTGGCGGAGAGCACTGGGGTGGTAGCAGAGAGCATGGAGGGAGGTGTAGAGCACTGGGGGGGTGGCAGAGAGCCCTGGGGGGTGGCAGAGAGCACTGGGGGGTGGCAGAGAGCATGGAGGGAGTTGGAGAGCACTGGGGGTGGCATGGGGGTGGTGGATAACACTGGAGGGGGGTGGCAAAGAGCATGGGGGTGGCAGAGAGCACTGGGGGGTGGCAGAGAGCACTGGGGGGTGGCGGAAAAGAGCCCTAGGGGGTGGCAAAGAGCCCTGGGGGGAGGTTGAGAACACTGGGGGGTGGCAGAGAGCCCTGGGGGTGGCAGAGAGCAATGGGGAGTGGCGGAGAGCCCTGGGGGGTGGCGGAGAGCCCTAGGGGGTGGCGGAGAGCCCTGGGGGAGGTTGAGAGCCCTGGGGGGTGGAAGAGAGCACTGGGGGGTGGCAAAGAGAACTGGAGGGTAGCAGAGAGCACTGGGGGGGGAAGTTGAGAGCACTGGAGGGGAGGTTGAGAGCACTGGAGGATGGCAGAGAGCCCTGGGGGGTGGCAGAGAGCACTGAGGGGGTGGCAGAGAGCACTGAGGGGGGTGGCAGAGAGCACTGGGGGGTGGTGGAGAGCACTGGGGTGGTAGCGGAGAGCATGGAGGGAGGTGTAGAGCACTGGGGGGTGGCAGAGAGCCCTGGGGGGTGGCAGAGAGCACTGGGGGTGGCAGAGAGCACTGGGGGGAGGTGGAGAGCACTTGGGGGTGGCAGAGAGCATGGAGGGAGTTGGAGAGCACTGGGGGGTGGCATGGGGGTGGTGGATAACACTGGAGGGGGTGGCAAAGAGCACTAGGGGGTGGCAGAGAGCACTGGGGGTGGCGGAAAAGAGCCCTAGGGGGTGGCAAAGAGCCCTGGGGGGAGGTTGAGAGCACTGGGGGTGGCAGAGAGCACTGGGGGGTGGCAGAGAGCACTGGGGGGTGGCGTGGCAGAGAGCCCTGGGGGGAGGTTGAGAGCCCTGGGGGGAGGTTGAGAGCCCTGGGGGTGGCAAAGAGAACTGGGGGGTAGCAGAGAGCACTGGGGGGGGGAGTTGAGAGCACTGGAGGGTGGCAGAGAGCACTGGAGGGTGGCAGAGAGCACTGGGGGGTGGCAGAGAGCACTGCAGGGGGTAGCAGAGAACACTGGGGGGTGGCGGAGAGCACTGGGGGGTGGCGGAGAGCACTGGGGTGGTAGCTGAGAGCATGGAGGGAGGTGTAGAGCACTGGGGGGTGGCAGAGAGCCCTGGGGGTGGCAGAGAGCAATGGGGGGTGGCAGAGAGCACTGTGGGGGGTGGCAGAGAGCACTGGGGGGTGGCAGAGAGCACTGCGGGGGGTGGCAGAGAGCACTGGGGGGTGGCGGAAAGCACTGGGGGGTGGTGGAAAGCACTGGGGTGATAGCAGAGAGCATGGAGGGAGGTGTAGAGCACTGGGGGGTGGCAGAGAGCCCTGGAGGGTGGCGGAGAGCACTGGGGGGGTGGTGGAGAGCACTGGGGGGTGGCAGAGAGCACTGGGGGGTGGCAGAGAGCACTTGGGGGGTGGCAGAGAGCATGGAGGGAGGTGGAGAGCACTGGGGGGGTGGCAGAGAGCACTGGGGTGGTGGAGAGCCCTGGGGGGGGGGTGGAGAGCACTGGGGGGTGGCAGAGAGCCCTGGGGGGAGGTTGAGAGCACTGGGGGGAGGTGGAGAACCCTGGGGGGGTGGGAGAGAGCCGAGAGGGGGGGTTGTCAGAGAGCACTGGGGGAGTCGGAGAGCCCTGGGGGGAGGTTGAGAACCCTGGGGGGGGTGGCAGAGAGCACTGGGGGGGGGGGTGGCAGAGAGCACTGCGGGGGGTGGCGGAGAGCCCTGGGGGGAGGTTGAGAGCACTGAGGGGTGGCAGAGAGCACTGAAGGGGGGTAGCAGAGAGCATGGAGGGAGGTGGAGAGAACTGGGGGGGAGGTTGAGAGCCAAGGGGGGTGGCAGAGAGCACTGGGGGGTGGCAAAGAGCACTGGGGGGTGTCAGAGAGCACTGGGGGAGGGTGAGAGCACTGGGGGTGGCAGAGAGTCCTGGGGGGAGGTGGAGAGCCCTGGGGGGGGTCTTGGAGAGCCCTGGGGGGGTGGCAGAGAGCACTGGGGGGGTGGCAGAGAGCACTGGGGGGGTGGCAGAGAGCCCTGGGGGGAGGTTGAGAACACTGGGGGGTGGCAGAGAGCCCTGGGGGTGGCAGAGAGCAATGGGGAGTGGCGGAGAGCCCTGGGGGGTGGCGGAGAGCCCTAGGGGGTGGCGGAGAGCCCTGGGGGAGGTTGAGAGCCCTGGGGGGTGGAAGAGAGCACTGGGGGGTGGCAAAGAGAACTGGAGGGTAGCAGAGAGCACTGGGGGGGGGAAGTTGAGAGCACTGGAGGGGAGGTTGAGAGCACTGGAGGATGGCAGAGAGCCCTGGGGGGTGGCAGAGAGCACTGAGGGGGGTGGCAGAGAGCACTGAGGGGGGTGGCAGAGAGCACTGGGGGGTGGTGGAGAGCACTGGGGTGGTAGCGGAGAGCATGGAGGGAGGTGTAGAGCACTGGGGGGTGGCAGAGAGCCCTGGGGGGTGGCAAAGAGCACTGGGGGTGGCAGAGAGCACTGGGGGGAGGTGGAGAGCACTTGGGGGTGGCAGAGAGCATGGAGGGAGTTGGAGAGCACTGGGGGGGTGGCATGGGGGTGGTGGATAACACTGGAGGGGGTGGCAAAGAGCACTAGGGGGTGGCAGAGAGCACTGGGGGTGGCGGAAAAGAGCCCTAGGGGGTGGCAAAGAGCCCTGGGGGAGGTTGAGAGCACTGGGGGTGGCAGAGAGCACTGGGGGGTGGCAGAGAGCACTGGGGGGTGGCATAAAAGAGCCCTGGGGGGAGGTTGAGAGCCCTGAGGGGAGGTTGAGAGCCCTGGGGGTGGCAAAGAGAACTGGGGGGTAGCAGAGAGCACTGGGGGGGGGGAGTTGAGAGCACTGGAGGGTGGCAGAGAGCACTGGAGGGTGGCAGAGAGCACTGGAGGGTGGCAGAGAGCACTGCAGGGGGTAGCAGAGAGCACTGGGGGGTGGCGGAGAGCACTGGGGGGTGGCGGAGAGCACTGGGGTGGTAGCTGAGAGCATGGAGGGAGGTGTAGAGCACTGGGGGGTGGCAGAGAGCCCTGGGGGTGGCAGAGAGCAATGGGGGGTGGCAGAGAGCACTGTGGGGGGTGGCAGAGAGCACTGGGGGGTGGCAGAGAGCACTGCGGGGGGTGGCAGAGAGCACTGGGGGGTGGCGGAAAGCACTGGGGGGTGGTGGAAAGCACTGGGGTGATAGCAGAGAGCATGGAGGGAGGTGTAGAGCACTGGGGGGTGGCAGAGAGCCCTGGAGGGTGGCGGAGAGCACTGGGGGGGTGGTGGAGAGCACTGGGGGGTGGCAGAGAGCACTGGGGGGGTGGCAGAGAGCACTTGGGGGGTGGCAGAGAGCATGGAGGGAGGTGGAGAGCACTGGGGGGTGGCAGAGAGCACTGGGGTGGTGGAGAGCCCTGGGGGGGGGGGTGGAGAGCACTGGGGGGTGGCAGAGAGCCCTGGGGGGAGGTTGAGAGCACTGGGGGGAGGTGGAGAACCCTGGGGGGGGGGTGGGAGAGAGCCGAGAGGGGGGGTTGTCAGAGAGCACTGGGGGAGTCGGAGAGCCCTGGGGGGAGGTTGAGAACCCTGGGGGGGTGGCAGAGAGCACTGGGGGGGGTGGCAGAGAGCACTGCGGGGGGTGGCGGAGAGCCCTGGGGGGAGGTTGAGAGCACTGAGGGGTGGCAGAGAGCACTGAAGGGGGGTAGCAGAGAGCATGGAGGGAGGTGGAGAGAACTGGGGGGGAGGTTGAGAGCCAAGGGGGGTGGCAGAGAGCACTGGGGGGTGGCAAAGAGCACTGGGGGGTGTCAGAGAGCACTGGGGGGAGGGTGAGAGCACTGGGGGTGGCAGAGAGTCCTGGGGGGAGGTGGAGAGCCCTGGGGGGGGTCTTGGAGAGCCCTGGGGGGGTGGCAGAGAGCACTGGGGGGGTGGCAGAGAGCACTGGGGGGGTGGCAGAGAGCATCGAGGGAGGTGGAGAGCACTGGGGGGTGGCATGGGGGTGGTGGATAACACTCGAGGGGGTGGCAAAGACACTAGGGGGTGGCAGAGAGCACTGGGGGTGGCGGAAAAGAGCCCTAGGGGGTGGGAGAGAGCCCTGGGGGGAGGTTGAGAGCACTGGGGGGTGGCAGAGAGCACTGAGGGGGTGGCAGAGAGCACTGGGGGGGGGGGTGGCAGAGAGCACTGCGGGGTGGCGGAAAGCACTGGGGGGTGGTGGAGAGCACTGGGGTGATAGCAGAGAGCATGGAGGGAGGTGTAGAGCACTGGGGGGGTGGCAGAGAGCCCTGGAGGGTGGCGGAGAGCACTGGGGGGGGTGGTGGAGAGCACTGGGGGGTGGCAGAGAGCACTGGGGGGGGGGTGGCAGAGAGCACTGGGGGGGTGGCAGAGAGCATGGAGGGAGGTGGAGAGCACTGGGGGGGGGTGGCAGAGAGCACTGGGGTGGTGGAGAGCCCTGGGGGGGGTGGAGAGCACTGGGGGGTGGCAGAGAGCCTTGGGGGGAGGTTGAGTGCACTGGGGGGAGGTGGAGAACCCTGGGGGGTTGGGAGAGAGCCGAGAGGGGGGGTTGTCAGAGAGCACTGGGGGAGTCGGAGAGCCCTGGGGGGAGGTTGAGAACCCTGGGGGGGGGGTGGCAGAGAGCACTGGGGGGGGGTGGCAGAGAGCACTGCGGGGGGTGGCGGAGAGCCCTGGGGGGAGGTTGAGAGCACTGAGGGGTGGCAGAGAGCACTGAAGGGGGGTAGCAGAGAGCATGGAGGGAGGTGGAGAGAACTGGGGGGGAGGTTGAGAGCCAAGGGGGGTGGCAGAGAGCACTGGGGGGGTGGCAAAGAGCACTGGGGGGTGTCAGAGAGCACTGGGGGGAGGGTGAGAGCACTGGGGTGGCAGAGAGTCCTGGGGGGAGGTGGAGAGCCCTGGGGGGGGGTCTTGGAGAGCCCTGGGGGGGGTGGCAGAGAGCACTGGGGGGTGGCAGAGAGCACTGGGGGGGTGGCAGAGAGCATGGAGGGAGGTGGAGAGCACTGGGGGGTGGCATGGGGGTGGTGGATAACACTGGAGGGGGTGGCAAAGAGCACTAGGGGGTGGCAGAGAGCACTGGGGGTGGCGGAAAAGAGCCCTAGGGGGTGGCAAAGAGCCCTGGGGGGAGGTTGAGAGCACTGGGGGGTGGCAGAGAGCACTGGGGGGTGGCGTAAAAGAGCCCTGGGGGGAGGTTAAGAGCCCTGGGGGGAGGTTGAGAGCCCTGGGGGTGGCAAAGAGAACTGGGGGGTAGCAGAGAGCACTGGGGGGTAGCAGAGAGCACTGGGGGGGAGTTGAGAGCACTGGAGGGTGGCAGAGAGCACTGGAGGGTGGCAGAGAGCACTGGGGGGTGGCAGAGAGCACTGCAGGGGGTAGCAGAGAGCACTGGGGGGGTGGTGGAGAGCACTGGGGGTGGCAGAGAGCACTGGGGGGGGGGTTAAAAGAGAGCATGGAGGGAGGTGGAGAGCACTGGGGGTGGTGGCAGAGAGCACTGGGGTGGTGGAGAGCCCTGGGGGGGGAGAGCACTGGGGGTGGCAGAGAGCCCTGGGGGGAGGTTGAGAGCACTGGGGGGAGGTGGAGAACCCTGGGGGGGGGTGGGAGAGAGCCGAGAGGGGGGGTTGTCAGAGAGCACTGGGGGAGTCGGAGAGCCCTGGGGGGAGGTTGAGAACCCTGGGGGGGGGGGGTGGCAGAGAGCACTGGGGGGGGTGGCAGAGAGCACTGCGGGGGGTGGCGGAGAGCCCTGGGGGGAGGTTGAGAGCACTGAGGGGTGGCAGAGAGCACTGAAGGGGGGTAGCAGAGAGCATGGAGGGAGGTGGAGAGAACTGGGGGGGAGGTTGAGAGCCATGGGGGGTGGCAGAGAGCACTGGGGGGTGGCAAAGAGCACTGGGGGGTGTCAGAGAGCACTGGGGGGAGGGTGAGAGCACTGGGGGTGGCAGAGAGTCCTGGGGGGAGGTGGAGAGCCCTGGGGGGGGGTCTTGGAGAGCCCTGGGGGGGTGGCAGAGAGCACTGGGGGGGGGTGGCAGAGAGCACTGGGGGGTGACAGAGAGCATGGAGGGAGGTGGAGAGCACTGGGGGGGGGGTGGCAGAGAGCACTGGGGTGGTGGAGAGCCCTGGGGGGGTGGCAGAGAGCCCTGGGGGGGTGGAGAGCACTGGGGGGTGGCAGAGAGCCCTGGGGGAGGTTGAGAGCACTGGGGGGAGGTGGAGAACCCTGGGGGGGTGGGAGAGAGCCGAGAGGGGGGGTTGTCAGAGAGCACTGGGGGAGTCGGAGAGCCCTGGGGGGAGGTTGAGAACCCTGGGGGGGGTGGGAGAGAGCCAAGAGGGGGGGTTGTCAGAGAGCACTGGGGGAGTAAGAGAGCCCTGAGGGGAGGTTGAGAACCCTGGGGGGGGTGGCAGAGAGCACTGGGGGGGGTGGCAGAGAGCACTGCGGGGGGTGGCGGAGAGCCCTGGGGGGAGGTTGAGAGCACTGAGGGGTGGCAGAGAGCACTGAAGGGGGGTAGCAGAGAGCATGGAGGGAGGTGGAGAGAACTGGGGGGGAGGTTGAGAGCCATGGGGGGTGGCAGAGAGCACTGGGGGGTGGCAAAGAGCACTGGGGGGTGTCAGAGAGCACTGGGGGTGGCAGAGAGTCCTGGGGGGAGGTGGAGAGAAAAAGGGAGAAAGAAAGGCGCACCAGCCTCGTGTACTACCGTTTGGCAAATTTTAATGGAATAATAAAATAATGAAAACTACTCACAAACAAAGAATGATAAAAGGCTTGTCAAACGATAATTGAAATACCCCTCAAACCACACTCCAGAATGTAGGGGGGGTGGCGAGGTGCGTTGCTGCTGGCTGACGCGTTTCGAGGTGACAGAGACCTCTTCCTCAGAGCCCAGCAGTGCATAACCATCCACTTACACCGATTAAATAGGAAAACATGTAGGATGGATGGTTATGCACTGCTGGGCTCTGAGGAAGAGGTCTCTGTCACCTCGAAACGCGTCAGCCAGCAGCAACGCACCTCGCCACCCCCCCTACATTCTGGAGTGTGGTTTGAGGGGTATTTCAATTATCGTTTGACAAGCCTTTTATCATTCTTTGTTTGTGAGTAGTTTTCATTATTTTATTATTCCATTAAAATTTGCCAAACGGTAGTACACGAGGCTGGTGCGCCTTTCTTTCTCCCTTTTTGTCTTCTATCAGGATTCCCCCATCCATGAAGGGCAGCAAGGCCTCTGTTACTACGTTTTTTTTTACATTTAAGGAGAACTGTATGTAGACATCTGACTAATTATCAAGGATCCCACTTGTGCGCAGGAGTTTGTGTTTTTTGAGGAGGTGGAGAGCCCGGGGGGGGGGGGGTCTTGGAGAGCCCTGGGGGGGTGGCAGAGAGCACTGGGGGGGGGGGTGGCAGAGAGCACTGGGGGGGTGGCAGAGAGCATGGAGGGAGGTGGAGAGCACTGGGGGGGTGGCAGAGAGCACTGGGGTGGTGGAGAGCCCTGGGGGGGTGGCAGAGAGCCCTGGGGGGGGGGTGGAGAGCACTGGGGGGTGGCAGAGAGCCCTGGGGGGAGGTTGAGAGCACTGGGGGGAGGTGGAGAGAGCCGAGAGGGGGGGTTGTCAGAGAGCACTGGGGGAGTCGGAGAGCCCTGGGGGGAGGTTGAGAACCCTGGGGGGGGGGTGGCAGAGAGCACTGGGGGGGGGGTGGCAGAGAGCACTGCGGGGGGTGGCGGAGAGCCCTGGGGGGAGGTTGAGAGCACTGAGGGGTGGCAGAGAGCACTGAAGGGGGGTAGCAGAGAGCCCTGGGGGGAGGTTGAGAGCACTGAGGGGTGGCAGAGAGCACTGAAGGGGGGTAGCAGAGAGCATGGAGGGAGGTGGAGAGAACTGGGGGGGAGGTTGAGAGCCATGGGGGGTGGCAGAGAGCAATGGGGGGTGGCAAAGAGCACTGGGGGGTGTCAGAGAGCACTGGGGGGAGGGTGAGAGCACTGAGGGTGGCAGAGAGTCCTGGGGGGAGGTGGAGAGCCCTGGGGGGGGGGTCTTGGAGAGCCCTGGGGGGGGGGGGGTGGCAGAGAGCACTGGGGGGAGGTGGAGATCACGAGGAGGCAAAGTGTATGGAAGGTGGAGGAGGAGCAGTGGGGGCGTCTGCATATAAAAATCTTTTTCTCTATCGTCTCCCTTCTGCAGTATTGGAATGCCTGCTGCTTTTACTGTACCTCTCGCAGCCTCAGGCATTCCAATACAGCAGAAGGGAGATTGAGAAAAAGATTTTTTATATGCAGCCGCCCCCACTGCTCCTCCTATCCAGGTTACAGGAGCGGGGTGGGAGGGGGGGCTGCACTCACGTTTTCTGGAATCCGGTCCGGTGTTGTAGCAGCAGCCAGCAGATGTCGGCTCTGGCTCCTCCCCCTCGCAGTCACACCCCCCGGCCGTGGAGAGGCCGAAGACTTCTCATCTAGCTCCTCCCCCTCGGTGTTTACTTCCACCCGGGCGGCCGCGGTGAGTCTAGATGAGCGGCGAGGCTTGTGCCTCGCGGCTTGCAGCCTGGCGGCATCTCGGTGGCCGCGGCCCACCGGGCGTATGCCCGGTTTACCCGATGGCCAGTCCGGGCCTGGGCACAACACTTGGGTACGTTACAGGTAATAAACAGGCACAATGGGTGCAAAAAGTTGTAAACTTATAGCCAGATTCAGAGAGGTTTACGCCGGCATATCAGTAGATACGCCGTCGTAACTCTGAATCTGCGCCGTCGTACATTTAAGTGTATTCTCAAATTGAGATTCACTTAAATGTAGCTAAGATACAACAGCCGGCGCCGTCGTATCTTAGCTGTCTAGTTCCGCCGGCCGCTAGGGGCGTGAACGCTGATTTATGCCTAGAATGCGTAAATCAGCAAGATACGCCTATTCACAAACGTTTGCTTGCCCGTCGCAGTAAAGATACGCTGTTTACGGAAGGCGTTTTCAGGCGTAAAGTTATTCCACCAAAAAGCTGGCCCAGCCAATGTTAAGTATGGACGTCGTTCCCGCGTCAAATTTTGAAAATTTTACGTCGTTTGCGTAAGTCGTCCGTGAATGGGGCTGGAGGTAATTTACGTTCACGTCGAAACCAATAAGTCCTTGCGGCGTACTTTGGAGCAATGCACACTGGGATATGTCCACGGACGGCGCATGCGCCGTTCGTTAAAAACGTCAATCATGTCGGGTCACGAATTATTAACATAAAACACGCCCCCCTGTTCCTCATTTGAATTAGGCGCGCTTAGGCCGGCACATTTACGCTACGCCGCCGAAACTTAGGACGCAAGTGCTTTGTGAATACAGCACTTGCCTCTCTAACTTACGGCGGCGTAGCGTATATGCGATACGCTACACCTGCCTAACGTTAGGCTCTCCGACATGAATCTAGCTATTACAGTGATGCTCAGGTGCTGTACTTGATTGCTGCATCTAGTATCAGCTGAGGGCAAGAGATTTGTTAGCCAAGGCACTAACCCCGCTTTCAGCGATTTGGAGGTAATGGCCCCAGCCATTTGGATGCTTCACGGGGAGAGGTGAAAAACCAAGTTGTTTCCCCATCTTGAACCCGCAGGCAGGCCAGGAAGAGAAAGCTGTGTCAAATGCCACGGGTGCGCAGGGCTGCTATAACCTGATCAAACAATCTTCTTAATTTCTGGGTCTCCATGGAATAATCGGGGGAAGATGAGTAGTTTGGTGTTCTGATGTGTTAGGTTCCCATGCACTCTGGCCGTCCAAAGAACTTCATCTCTATCCCTGAAGTTGAGAAATTTTAGGATGAAGGTGCGGAGGGTGATGCCCCAGGGGGTCCATGCTTGGGTGCAATACGATGGGCTCTCACCTGCCCTGCTGGGCTGCAGGTAGTTAGGTTCGCAGGCATCTGTGGTAAATTGTGTTTGTCCCAGAGCTGGCGTTGTGCAGCTAGGGATCGTTAAAGAGGAGTTCCACCCAAAAATGGAACTTCCTCTTAAAGCGGTTCTCCACCCTAAAGTGGAGTCCCGCTGATCGGAACCCTCCCCCCCTCCGGTGTCACATTTGACACCTTTCAGGGGGGAGGGGGGTGCAGATACCTGTCTAAAGACAGGTATTCGCACCCACTTCCGGCCCGGCTGGAATGCCGGGCAAAAGACGGGCATTCCGTCACTTCACCTCACCCCCCCCCCCCCGTTGTGTGCTGGGAACACTCGGCTCCCAGAACACAGCGGGAGCCAATCGGCGGGCGCGGCGCGACTCGCGCATGCGCCATAGGGAACCGGGCAGTGAAGCCGCAGCGCTTCACTTCCTGGTTCCCTCACTGAGGATGGCTGGGGGAGCAGCAGAGAGACGAGCGATCGCTTGTCCTCTGCTGCGATCGGCGCTGGACTCCAGGACAGGTAAGTGTCCTAATATTAAAAGTCAGCAGCTGCAGTATTTGTAGCTGCTGGCTTTTAATATGTTTTTCCCATGGCACATCCGCTTTAACCCACTCCTCTCCCCCTTACATGCCACATTTGGCATGTCATTTTTTTTTGGGGGGGGGGAGTGGGGGCTTCAGGAGAAGGGGACTTCCTGTCCCACTTCCTCCTTCCGCCGAGGGGCTGCTAAGGCGATACGTCATATCGCCTTTTGTCAGCCCCTCCCTGTAGGCGATCGCCTAGGACACGTGACAGGTCCCAGGCGATCGCCTGTCCAATCAAACAGCGCAGCGTCGGGCCGCGCAGGCATGCGCAGTGCCGCTCGCGCATGCGCAGTGGGTGCCCGGCCGTGAAGCCGAAAGCTGTCAAGGCCGGGTGCCCACAGTGACAATGAAGACGCCGGCCGGGGAGGGGGAGAGAGGAGCGGACCCCCGGCCGGCGCGTCGCTGGAACGCAGGAGCAGGTAAGTGTCAGTTTATTAAAAGCCAGCAGCTACACTTTTTGTAGCTGCTGACTTTTAATAAACTTAAACACAGATACATAACCTGAATTTGGTTCTTTGGTGTCTCCCAAGACTGTATGGGTACTGAATTATGGTTATTGTTTTTAGGAATGTTAATTTGTTTATTTGTTAATGAATGCCCAACATGGCCAAATTTTCTCCAAATCGGTGTCATTCGTTATTTGCTTATAGTTGTAGCGCTCACCCCCGAAGGAGCCGCTGATTGATTTGGGATCGGCAAATTAAGTTACCCTGACATGGCTCCAGGGGTGCAGTGGTAGAACAAACAGTGAGCGAAGGTCCAGACAGTAATTGAAGGGTTTTCAATGCTTTATTTCCAGGCCAACACGGCCAACATCAACATTAGTTTGGAAGGACAAGGTTGATGAAAGGATAGGAGGAGAAAACCTTGCGGTATCAGGCCTGGATAACAATGGAGCAGTCAGTACTACTCTGTATAGTACCAACTTCTGCAACTCGTCGCCACTCTACTCGGAGTGGGCAAAGTGCCCCCGGACAGACCCCTATGATAGGCCTGGCAGCCGAATTGTCACTCTGAACCGTCTGGGAGGAACGGGTCTGTCTCACAGACCCGGCTCTAGGGCCTCGGTCACAGGCCAATTTCAATAAAGGACTTAGGTGAATAAAGAGCAACTCCTCCCAGTAGACTTTTTCCTAAACAGGGCCCCCGGATGACAGCAAGCATACCTGTCAGTGATCCGAACACCCGATCCCAGACTGGGATTCTTTCAATAGATCCTGGAATCCAGCGAAACACTGAAGTCCACCTTTTCTTCCCGATGAGGTTTAAGGCAGTATTGAGCCTTGGCCAGGTGGGCCGCGCTGGCGGGGTCCATGGATGCGCGTTCCCTGAAGGTGGGTACCGCACCTGGAACAGGGACCCCGCGAAAGTTTTAGAACACATGACCCCTGTCACAGATATACTCTCCCCCAGCATGCCTTGCGAGGGAAAACTCCTCTAATTGGCTGCTGGGAAAGCTTGCTCTGCCAGAACCCCTCTAGCGCCAACTGCTGGCCAGGGATGGCACTGTATCCCTGGACCACAGACTGACCCAGTGGACAATTCTGGAATGACAGACGTCCGGAATTTGTACAAATCTTGAATGGGAGCAAAGTAACTCTCCCATTCCCCACTAACTCTAGGGTAGTGCCCATGCTAAAAGAAAAGGGGGCGCTACATAGTCATACGTTTGGGAGGTTTATGTGGGTATAACGTACTGAGCGGGAGTACCCTGAATTTCTCTCCCTTTTGTTCCGAATCATATCATGGCGATTCCCAAAAAGATCCTAAAACATGTTCATTCATTTATTAGTCATCGATTTTTAAAACTGACTGGTTTATGGCCCACAAATGTTTACTAAATATACAATGTGGCCCTCATACTAAAAACCTTGGAGATCCCTGATATAGAATATTCAATCTTACATTCACTTGCAGTCAGGGCCGCTGATAAGCCAGTACAACTGGCCAGTACAACTGGCCCTGTTGTAGTGGGCCCTGGGCCAGCAGGGGCCCGGATGGCAACCCCCTTTAAAAAAAAAAGGGGGGGCCAGCAGGGGCCCGGAGGCCCACAGGGCCCCATATGACAACTCCCATTTTTTTTATTTTTTTTTATAAAAAAAATATATATTTTTTTTTAATATATTTTTATTTTATTTTTTATTAAAGGGACATTTTTTTTTTTTAGAGGTCCGGAGGTCCCCAGGGGTCCGAGGGCCCCCAGGGCCCCGGATGGCAACCCCCCTTTTTTTTATTTATTTTTTATAAAAAATATATATTTTTTCTAATATATATATTTTTTATTAAAGGGCCAATTTTTTTTTCTTAGGGGTACAGGGGTCCCCAGGGGCCCGGAGATCCCCAGGGCCCGGGATGAAAACACCCCTTTTTTTATATAAAAATAAATACATTTTTATATATTTTTTTATTTCATATATATATATATATATATATATATATATATATATATATATATATATAATTATTATTATTATTATTATTATTATTATTATTATTATTAAAGGGCCCAGAGGTCCCCAGGGCCCCAGATGGCAACCCCCCTTTTTTTTATAAATTCTTTTTTTTTTATATTATTATTTTTTTCTTTTTATCGGTGGCGGGAGAGGGCCCCCCCTTCCCGCCGCTTTTCCGCGCCCTCCGCCGCTTACCGGAGCCGTCTGTAGCGGCGGAGGAGATCCGATGTTGCCGCCTGGAGTGAGGGCAAGATGGCCCCCACCCGTCCTCATAGCTCTGCTGGGCGGAAGTGACGTCAAAACGTCAGTCCCGCCCAGCCTCTTAAAGAGACAATTTTTTTTTTGTCATTTTTTTAAATGACAAATTTTCCTTTTTTTTTTTTTTTTTTGCATTTAAGCCTAAATATGAGATCTGAGGTCTTTTTGACCCCAGATCTCATATTTAAGAGGACCTGTCATGCTTTTTTCTATTACAAGGAATGTTTACATTCCTTGTAATAGGAATAAAAGTGATCATTTTTTTTTTTTTTATATTTTAGTGTAAAAAATAATAAAATCAATAAAATTAAATAAGAAAACAAAAAATTTTTTTTTTAAAGCGCCCCGTCCTGACGAGCTCGCGCGCAGAAGCGAACGCATACGCGAGTAGCGCCCGCATATGAAAACGGTGTTCAAACCACACAAGTGAGGTATCGCCGCGATCGTTAGAGTGAGAGCAATAATTATAGCCCTAGAGCTACTCTGTAGCTCAAAAAATGCAACTTATAGAATTTTTTAAACGTCGCCTATCTAGATTTTTAAGGGTAAAAGTTTGACGCCATGCCACGAGCGGGCGCAATTTTAAAGCGTGACATGTTGGGTATCATTTTACTCGGCGTAACATTATCTTTCACAATATATAAAAAAATTGGGCCACATTTATTGTTGTCTTATTTTTTAATTCAAAAAAGTGAATTTTTTCCAAAAAAAGTGCGCTTGTAAGACTGCTGCGCAAATACGGTGTGACAAAAAGTATTGCGATGACCGCCATTTTATTCTCTAGGGTGTTAGAAAAAAAAAATATAATGTTTGGGGGTTTTAAGTAATTTTCTAGCAGAAAAAACTGTTTTAGTCTTGCATACACCAAATCTGAAAAACACCTAAGGTCTTTAAGTGGTTAAAGGGCCCAGAGGTCCCCAGGGCCCTGGATGGCAACCCCCCCCCCCCCCCCTTTTTTTTTTATAAATGTTTATTTATTTATTTTATATATTTTTTTATAAATTTTTTTTAATTTTTAATTTTTATTAATAATTTGTAAAGGGCCTCCCTCCGGTTCTCAATTCGCGGCAGCCCCCACCCCGCTCCCCGGTTCTCTGCTCCAGGGGGCCCATGACTGAAGCTGTGTAAGGGGCCCCATAATTCCTGATGGCGGCCCTGCTTGCAGTCCTGCATTTCTGATCTAGTTCTAGGCTTAAACACCCACTCAGTATAGAGCAGAAACTATGGCCCGTGGGCCAAATCTAGCCTGTCATAGGACTGCATCTGGCTTGCAGCTAGGGCCTGGTCTTACTTTCACTTGCGTTTCTGCATTGTGATCTAGTTCTAGGTGTGGTTAGTACACCTATAAAAACATTTCTTTATGACACACATAACTCCAACGCCCGCCTAGACAGAAGAGAGAAGACGTTCGCAGGAGAGAAGTAGTAACTATGGCAGTGCTATCAGCTTCACGAGACTTCAGGAACATGGAGCTTCAGAACTCTCTCAGCTCAAAAAAAAGTCCAGTCCACTTTGTAGAGGGGAGACATTTATCTATCACGAAGGTTTATAAAACCTTGACCAAAAAAAGCACGGAACTTAATGATAGTGGGAAGAAAATGTTAGAAACCCTGAAAAATATGAGACCTCATAGTTTCGAGCACATTCAACAAGAGTTTCCAGTCCGCCGTCTACAGCACGTCACTGGCAAGTCCTCTATGGATGGAATTTATGATGAGGAGCGTTTTAAGACAACAATGCGGGACATTCGTCCTGAATTTAGAGACCTCTTATTCTGGAGTGCAGAAATCGCACCAGAAGACATTAGGGAGGCACGCAAAGAGTCATGCAAGGAAGCCAAGGAAGTTCTCCCATCTTGGATGGCTAAAAAATACGGGAAAAAAATCAAATCTCAATTTGCCAACTCTCCGGCATTTGATAAATCTGCTTCACGGTATGGCAACTTCAAGTTCTCCCTCCCGTTATCTGATCTTCTGTCTCTGTACCGGACTCAGCACTGTGGGGGTGAAAAGCCGCGGCTGAGAATTCTGGGTACTGACCTGTACAAGCAGGAGATTACGCATTATATATTGGTGCACAGCCCTGACCGGAGCCACCAGTTCAGGAACCTCTCAAATGTTCCCACTGTCCAGCATGGTTTTATCTACCTGAAGGATAAAACAGTGTATTGGAGACCAGAATCCACCTCGATTTCTCTCAAAGTGAAGATTGCTGAGGATCCTGGTCCGAAGACATGCCACCCACCCTGTAAATTTTATATAGAGAACGGCTATTGTATTCATCTCAGAGATGAAGAGTATAAGGTGCTAAGTGTGTGGAACCATCTGGTGTTTGCCTTCCATCTTCCTAATCACGGTGGCTTGGAGATCAAGAAAGAGCAACTTCTAAACAGCCTGACGGCCTGCGCTATAGCGGAATCACCTTTGATCGAGGAGTATAAACGGCTGGAGGAAAAAGAGGCTAAGGATATTATCCGAAAAATGAAGAGTGATTTTAGGAGACAAAAAAGAAAGAGAAGTTCTCGAGCCCTGAACGGTAATAACCTGCAAACCAATAGGTAGATTCACAAAGAGTTAGGCCGGCTTATCTACAGATAAGCCGACCTAACTCTGAATCTAAGCCGGCCTGTGTTTAAGTGTATTCTCTAACAGAGATACACTTAAACATAGCTAAGATAGGACGGCTTGCGCCGTTCTATCTCAGATTGCAATGTTTCTTTTTGCCGCTAGATGGCGCTTCCATTGCGGCCGGCGTAGATTATTTAAATGAGGGGATAAGCCGATTCACGACAGAACGCAAACGTACGCCAGGCCTACGCCGTCGAATTAAGTCGTTTCCGTAAGGGATAGGCCGCCTAAAGTTAGAGCTATGCTCTAGTGGCCTAGCCAATGTTAAATATGGCCGCCGTTCTCGCCGCACATTTCGAAATGTTAACGTTGTTTGCGTAAGTCGTCCGCGAATCGGGAGTTACGTCGTTTACGTCGGCGTCAAAATCAATAGGCCCGTACGGCCTACTTAGCCGCAATGCGCACTGGGAAATGTAGTCGCCCGGCGCATGCGCAGTGTAAAAAAACGTCAAAAAACGTGAGGTCAAGCCTCATTTCCATACTACACGCCCCCCTCCCAGTCATTTGAATTAGGCACGCTTACGCCCGCTCGTTTTAGGCTAAGCCGCCGAAAATTTGAAGGTAAGTGGTTTGAGAATCACTAATAGCCTAAATAATTTATGGCGGTGTAGCCTAAAAAGACTAGGCCGTCCTAATTTTAGGCCATTGTATGTGAATCTACCCACAAGTATTCTTAGGCCTCGTACACACGATCGGTTAACCAGAGGACAACGGTCTGATGGAGCGTTTTCATCGGTCCAAACCGATCGTGTGTGGGCCCAATAGGTTATTTAAAGCGGGGGTTCACCCGTACATAACACATTTTCCCCTTAGCTTCCTGCTCGTTTTGTCTAGGGGAATCGGCTAGTTGTTTTAAAATATGAGCCGTACTTACTGTTTACGAGATGCATCTTCTCCGCCGCTTGCGGGACTGGGCGTTCCTATTTTGATTGACAGTCTTCCGAGAGGCTTCCGACGGTCGCATCCATCGCGTCACGATTTTCCGAAAGAAGCCGAACGTCGGTGCGCAGGCGCAGTATAGAGCCGCACCGACGTTCGGCTTCTTTCGGCTACTAGTGACGCGATGGATGCGACCGTCGGAAGCCTCTCAGAAGACTTTCATTCAAGAAGGAACGCCCAGTCCCGCAGCCCATACCCGGAAGTGGCGGAGAAGATGCATCTCGAAAACGGTAAGTACGGATTATATTTTAAAACAACTAGCCGATTCCCCTAGACCGAACGAGCATCCATCTAAGGGGAAAAATTGTTTTATGGGTGAACTCCCGCTTTAACCTTAGGTTAAAAAAAAGCCAACTTGCTTTAAAAAATAAACCTATGGATTCCTAACCGATGGGAAAAAAACGATCGTTAGTACGCACGACCATCGGTTAAAAATCCATGCATGCTCAGAATCAAGTCGACGCATGCTTGGAAGCATTGAACTTCGTTTTTTTCAGCACGTCGTTGTATTTAATGTCACCGCGTTCTGACACGATCGTTTTTTTTTAACTGATGGTGTGTAGGCATGACAGACCATCAGTTAGCTTCATCGGTTAACCTATGATTGTCCTCTGGTGTACGAAGGCCTTAGAGCAGGGGTCTCAAACTGGCAGCCCTCCAGCTGTTGCGGAACTACAAGTCCCATCATGCCTCTGCCTGTGGTAGTCATGCTTGTAACTGTCAGCCTTGCAATGCCTCATGGGACTTGTAGTTTTACAACAGCTGGAAGGCCGCCAGTTTGAGACCCCTGCCTTAGAGCTATGTTAAAGCAATGTTCCAGCTGCAATTTTTTTTATTTTTTAAGGTCAGCAGCTACAAACACTGTAGCTGCTGACTTTTGATAAGGACACTTACCTGTCCTAGGTGCCCGCAATGTCGCCCCCCCCCCCCCCCCCCCGAGTCCAATCCCTTGATCGTGGCAGGTCACCGCCATCCTCACTAAGGCCCCTTTCACACTGGGGCAGGAGGTGCGGTGGTGGTATAGCGCCCGTAAAAAATAGCGGCGCTATACCGTTGGAATTGCTGCGGGATTCAGCCGCTAGCGGTGTGGTATTAGCTAGCTAGCAGCCGGAAAAGGGTTAATACCGCCCGCAATGCGCCTCTGCAGAGGCGCATTGCGGGCGGTATTACCGCGGTTTCCCATTGTTCTAAATGGGAAGGAGCGGTATACACGCCGCTCCTCTCCCCCCCTAAAGATGCTGCTTGCAGGAGATTTTTTCTCTACTGCCAGCGCATCGCCTCAGTGTGAAAGCCTTCGGGCTTTCACATTGAGAATGCTGGGCAGGAGTTTTTCAGGCGGTATTTAGGCGCTATTTTAGGAGACTTACGCTGCTCGTATCTTAGCCTAATTTAAGCGTATCTGGTTTCCAGTATACGCTTAAATTTACGACGGCGCAGATTTGGACTTACGATGGCGTATCTACTGATACGCCGACGTAAGTCTCTGAGAATCTGGCCCATAGATTTCTATGAGTTTTTTTTCAAGCCACTTAAATGGAGCCTGAGGCTTTAATTGGCTGGAAAAAGGTTAGGCTCAGGGCACACTGAACCCACCCACTTGTGACACTAGCGAATCAATATTCGCTATTGTCTTTGGCTCCTCCTCCCGGCCAATCAGGACAGGAGGCGGATGGGGTTGACCGGGAGAAGTGCGGACCTGGTAGGGGTTTGTTTGCCGCACCCCCCCCCAAAAAAAAACGTAAGCACCAGCCGCCAGAGTTCAGCTTTTAACATTCCACACACACAAGTGATATTTGGTTTATGGAGCATTTTTAGCTGTAAATTAACATAACAGATTGAGATAAAGTCAGGAATCATCAGAATGATATAACTCCACCTCTTTCATTGGCAGGTCCGGCGAAGACCAGGCGTACTCAGGACCCACCTCCTCCAAGGGCCTACTTCCGGATGACGCAACCTCCAGACTTGGTTTGTCTCGGTTTGTTGATCATATTTTGTCTCGTCTAAATCTTACTGTCAAGCAGGGACAGCAACTAACGCCGCGTACGCACGGTCGGAATTTCCGACAGAAAAAGTCAGATGGGAGATTTTGGTCGGATATTCCGACCGTGTGTAGGCTCCATCTGACTTTTTCTGTCAGAAATTCCGACCAATCCCCCGCCCCCCGCACAAGGATGGAGCTTATAGTTGTGCCACTGATTTTGACAGAGAGATCAGGGGAGGAGGCACGCGGGGGAAGAAAAGTTATAAGTTTGGTTTAAAGTGATGTAAACCCGAAATTTTTTTCATTTTATTTTTGCTGTCACAATGTATAAGGGGTAGATTCTCTAAGAGTTAGGCCGGCGTATCAGTAGATACGCCGGCCTAACTCGGAATCTGCGCCGACCTAAGTTTAGGTGTATTCTCAAACAGAGATACACTTAAACCTATCTAAGATACGACGGCTTGCGCCGTCCTATCTTAGGGTGCAATATTTAGGCTGGCCGCTAGGTGGCGCTTCCATTGTGGTCGACGTAGAATATGTAAATCACTAGATACGCCTATTCACGAACGTACGCCCGGCCGACGCAGTACAGATACGCCGTTTACGTAACGCTTTATCAGGCCTAAAGTTATTCCATCAAATAGCTGGAATAGTAATGTTAAGTATGGCCGTCGTTCCCGTGTCGAAATTTGAATATTTTACGTTGTTTGCGTAAGTCGTCCGTGAATAGGGATTTACGTCCACGTCGAAACCAATAGGCCCGTGCAGCGTACGTTGCCGCAATGCACACTGGGATATGTAGGCGGACGGCGCATGTGCCGTTCCAATCACGTCAGGTCAAACAAAATTAACATTAAACACGCCCCCTCAGCCTATTTTGAATTAGGCGCCCTTACGCAGGCAAGTACTATGTGAATCATGTACTTGCCTCGCTAACTTACGGTGGCGTAGTGTAAACGCGATACACTACGCCGCCGCAAAGTTAAGACGGGCTATGTGAATCTAGCCCTAAGATTTCCTATCATCTGTGCCCAGTCTTGCCACAAAGCGTTAATCCAGCTCTGAGCAATCCTCTTTTCTTTTTTTCAGTGAGATAAACGGACAAACAGGAGAAAACTTATGTCCGTTTACATCCACTTTAAAGGGGCTGTAAAGGTACAATTTTTTTTTTCCTAAATAGCTTCCAAAATTCTATAGGTTGCATCTTTTGAGCTACAGAGGAGGTCTAGGGCTAGAATTATTGCTCTCGCTCTAACGACCGCGGTGATACCTCACTTGTGTGGTTTGAACACCGTTTTCATATGCGGGCACTACTCACGTATATGCGTTGGCTTCTGCGCACAAGCTCGTCGGGACAGGGCGAATTAACAAATTCGTTTTTTGTTTTATTTGTTTTTTTTATTTATTTTATTAATTTTTATACTGAAAAAAATAAAAATAAAAATTGATCACTTTTATTCCTATTACAAGGAATGTAAACATCCCTTGTAATAGAAAAAAGCATGACAGGTCCTCTTAAATATGAGATCTGGGGGTCAAAAAGACCTCACATCTCATATTTACTAGTGTTGCTCACGAATATTCGCATTGCGAATATTCGACTCGAATATAGCATATTCGAGAAATCGCGCTATATTTCGAATTTCGCGGTGAATATTCGCAATTCCGAATATTCGCATTTTTTCAATTTGATTTTTAAAACAGATCACATCCTATCGACGTCTAAAAGCATTGCTGGTATGATTAGAGACCCTGGGCCGAGTAGCTAAGCTGAGGCGATCCTTTTATGTTGCCAAATTGAAAAAAAAAAAAATTGCGATTTTTCGCTATTGCGAATGCGAAAATGATTGCGAATTTTCGATAACTGTGGTAGGAGAACTCTGATTGTCTCTGATGCAAAAGGGGGGGGCTTTGTGTATGTGTATGTTATGAATATTTGTATGTTTGATATTATTATTTTTTGTAAGAAGGAAAAAATTGCGCATACCTTAAAAAAGGGGAGAATACAGCAGCAACTCAAAAATGTTATACAACATAAATTAATACAAGACAGAAAATGGAGTCGCTCTACAAGAATAAAAAATATGTCTAGTGACAAGACATGTGGGCAAATTATAAAATAAGCAAGTGCAAATAACTTGTGAAATACACAGTGAAACAAATATATAAAGAAATATAGTCCCAATAATAGAAAAATAATCTTTCATAAAAATGTCTGATATGTGAAGTGAAAAAAAGTCCAAAGCATGCAGCATGAACGTGTTCAATCTTCAAGGTGTTTGATTGACAAATGGCTGTGACAGATGGATAGAGTAAAGAATCACCACCAATGCAAAACACTTTTTATTTTCTATTGTAAAATATCAAGAATATTCTGAGCCAATCAGAGTGCTCCTTCCGCATTTGCCGAATATTCGCAATTATTTTGTATTGTAAAATATCACGAATATTCTGAGCCAATCAGAGCGCTCCTACAGCATTTGTCGAAATTGCGCAATAAATATCGCATTCGCATGTTGCGATATTTCGATAAAATATCACGAATATTCTGAGCCAATCAGAGCGCTCCTCCAGCATTTCTCGAAATTGCGCAATAAATATCGCATTCGCATGTTGCGATATTTCGATAAAATATCACGAATATTCTGAGCCAATCAGAGTGCTCCTACCGCAGTTATCAAAAAATCGCAATTATTTTCGCATTCGCAATAGCGAAAAATCGCAATCATTTACTTTCGATAAAATATCACGAATATTCGAATTTAGCGAATATATCTCGAATATTCGAATATATATTCGAGATATATCGCGAAATCGAATATGGCATATTCTGCTCAACACTAATATTTACACAAAAATGCAAAAAAGAAAATGTCTCATTTGAAAAAATGACAACAAGAAAATAATGCTTTAAGAAGCATGGGCGGAAGTGACGTTTTGATGTCACTTCCGCCCTGCTATGGGGATGGGTGGGGGCCATCTTGCCCTCACTCGTATCCCCGTCGAGCAGGAGAGAGGACCCGATCGCCTCCGCCGCTGCCGACGGCTCCGGTAAGCGCCGGAGGGCATGGGAGAGTGGCGGGAGGGGGGGCCCTCTCCCGCCGCCGATAACGGTGATCTTGCGGCGAATCCACCGCGGAGACCACTGTTATCGTTTACAATACCGCTCACTGAAAAGATGGATATCTCGGTTGTGGCAGCGGCTGCTGCCGTTACCGAGATATCCATCTTTAAAAACAGGACATATATGTACATAAACGGGTCCTTAAGTGGTAAATAGCTTCCTTTCCCTTAGTGCAGTCCTCCTTCACTTACCTCATCCTTCCATTTTGCTTTCAAATGTCCTTATTTCTTCTGAGAAATCCTCACTTCCTGTTCTTCTGTCTGTAACTCCACACAGTAATGCCAGGCTTTCTCCCTGGTGTGGAGTGTTGTGCTCGCCCCCTCCCTTGGACTACAGGAGAGTCAGGACGTCCACTAACACACAGCTCCTTTCTCTATCTGCAACGTAGAGAGCATGGGGGGAGCTGGGGAGCAGTGGGGGGGACTGGACAGCACAGTGGGGGGGGGGGACTGGACAGCACAGTGGGGGGGGGGGGACTGGACAGCACAGTGGGGGGTAGAGCATGGGGGAGCTAGGGAGCAGTGGGGGGACTGGACAGCACAGTGGGGGGGGACTGGACAGCACAGTGGGGGGGGGACTGGACAGCACAGTGGGGGGGGACTGGACAGCACAGTGGGGGGGGGGACTGGACAGCACAGTGGGGGGTAGAGCATGGGGGAGCTAGGGAGCAGTGGGGGGACTGGACAGCACAGTGGGAGTGAGAGCATAAGGGGAGCTGGGGAAAAATGGCTTCCAAAACACCATCACTACAAGAGAAATAACTTTCACTATATCATGTCTCAGCAATTGTTTTATTGTCACCTTTTTCCATTTCCCATTCATGATCTTCACCTTCTTCTGGTCTTATCGCTTTGTTTTTCTTCTTCAGAGGTAGCAGAACCTGGAGCCGATGGGTGACGGGGGACTGAATTTAAAACATCATGGACCAGCTGGGCTTCATTTGCTTGCATGAGGAGTGTTGGATTCCAACCACACCTGTGATTGATGAAGCCCCTCCAAATCTCATGGACAATCTTCATGTTGTAATACTAAAAGCTATCTCTTTAATAATTGCAATCTATATTTGTAAAGAGTTAATAATAAATGTTCACTTAGATTAATGGAAGTGGCTGTGTCTTGTTTTGTGGGATCTGTATAATAGTTTTAGAAAGACGTCCAAATGCAGAAAACTTAAAGTGGAGGTTCACCCAAAAAATACATTTTTAACATTAGATTGGGCCTAATTACGGGAAGCAGAATCGGGTGTTTTGATTAAAAACAATGCAGTACTTACCTTTTTTGAGATAGATGTTCTCCCGCCGCTTCTGGGTATGGGCTGCGGCACTGGGCGTTCCTATTTGATTGACAGCCTTCCGACCGTCGCATACAGCGCGTCACCAGCTTCCAAAAGTAGCCGAACGTCGGTGCGCAGGCGCTGAATAGCGCCGCACCGACGTTCGGCAACTCGTGACGCGCTGTATGCGACCGTCGGAGGGCTGTCAATAAAATAGGAACGCCCAGTCCCAAAGACCATACCCGGAAGCGGTGGGAGAACATCTATCTCAAAAAAGGTAAGTAGTGCATTGAATTTAATCAAAACACCCGATTCTGCTTCCCGTAATTAGGCCCAATCTACTGTTAAAAAATTTTTTCGGGTGAACTCCCGATTTAATACAATGGCAGCAGGCAGAGAGCAGAACCCCCCCCCCCAAATCCATATCAGACCCTTATCTGAGCATAAAGCCCGGTAGGCCAGGAAAGAGAGGGGATGAGCATTGAGGGCCACATGCCTTCAACATGGGGGGGAGGGGTGCTCCCCCACCACAGCACATTGCCCCCATGTTGATAAGGACAAGGGTTTCTTTGCCACAACCATGGTCCAGTGCAGGCTTTCTCAACCTTTTAACCCTAGAGGAACCCCAAAAATTATTTTAATTTCTCGAGGAACCCTTAACCAAAACTAAATCGTCAGGGCTCAATAGGAACAATGCTCCTTATATTGGTGGTCAATAGGAAGAATGTCCCCCTTAAAGTGGTGTTCAGAATGCACCTTAAAGACAGTTAAAAATATATTTGGTGCTGGCTTTGCTAAGTGGTGGTGAACCCTGAACTCTGTAGGCATCACCAAATAGGTGGTTCATCAGCCACAGCTCAAGGAACCCCTAGCAACCTCTGGAGGAACCCTGGTTGAGAATGGCTGGTCCAGTGGTTGTGGGGCTGAAGGGGGGGGGGGGGGTAGCTTATCAGAATCTTGAAGACCCCTTTAATAAGGGGGCCCCCAGATTCCAGCCCCCAAGTGAATGAGTAGGGGTATATTGTACCCTTACTCATTCACCAACAAAGTGTCAAAAAAGTAAATAAAAAGGCACACACTTTTTGCCAGTACCCAAGTGCCTGTTATGGCCTTTGGGGGGGGGGGGGCAGATCCTGACCGCCCCAATGTGAATTAGTATGGGGTACATAGTACCCCTGCTCATTCACCAGAAATATGTAAAAAGTAAATAAAAACAGACAATTTTTGACAAGTCATTTATAAAAAATAAATAAACATGTCCCCCAATGTAAATCCAGTGTCAATCACGACGACATCTGTCCACCGATCCACACATGGGGTGGGGGTCACACGTGATATTACTGAGTGACCACAGATGTCTCTGTGAGACCCCTATGCATGATGCCGTAGAGTGACCCCGCCCCCATGTTTACTTACCAGCTGGGGAGAAGCAGCTGTCATTTGGGAAATTTCTCTGGACGAGGCCAGTCATGATCAGTGGGCGGCAGGAATCTTTTTTTAGTGCAGGTCAAGTTTACACATTAACTGAGATGCCTCCAGATGAATGTTGCAGCAAAATTCATTTCCAGGGGCCCCTAAGAATGATCATGATGTGGCATGTGTCTTGATGTCAGAGACCTGAAGACAAGATCAACAATGATGGGGAGATTCTACAGCCATTGTCTAACCAGCCTGGAACATACTGTAGCTTCTCCCCGGCAGAAGCCATCTATTCAAAAATCTACTCTGGATCTTGGTGCCTACTACCTTCTAATCTGCCATGCAACCGGAATGTCGGATGCCCAACCTCGCTCTAGCCTATGCTGACACCTGAGCTTTCGCTTCTCTGCACCACCTCTCCCTACCCCCTTCCCTCCCCTCCTCTCTCTCGTCCCTTCTCTCTCTCTCTCTTCCTTCCTAGCTCTCCCCCTCTCTCTCTTCACCCGCTCTCGCTCTCTCTCTCTCTTTCCTCCTCTATCTCTTGTTTCCCTCCTTTCTTTCTCTCTTTTCCCTCCTCTCTCTCTTTCTTCCCTCCTCTCTCTCTCTTCCCTCCTCTCCCCCTCTTTCTTCCCTCCCCCCTCTCTTTTTTCCCTTCTCCCTCTCTTACCCTCGGTTACTGTTTTCCCTCCTCTCTTTCTTCCCTGCTCTCTGTCCCCCTCTATCTCTTCCCTCCTCTGTCTCTCTTCCCCCCTCTTTCTTCCATTCTCTCTCTCCCCTCTGTCTCTCTTTCCCCTCTCTCTCTTCCCTTTTTTCTCTCCCTTTCCTCCTCTGTCTCTCTTCATCTTTCTCTCACCCCCTCTATCTTTCTCTCCCCATCCTATCTTTCTCTTCCCTCCTCTCTTTCTCCTCCCTCATCTCCCTCTCTTCCTCCACTCTCTCTCTCTTCTCGGGTTTTTCTCTTCCACTCTCTCTCTTCCCTCCTCTCCCTCACTTCCCTCCTCTCTCTCTTCCCACTTTCTCTCACCTCTCTCGCTCTTCCTTCCTCTGTCTCTCATCCCCCCTCCCCACTCTCTCTCTCTCTTCCCTCCACTCTTTCTCCTCCCTTATCTGCCCCTTTTCCTCCTTTCTCTCTTCCCTCCTCTGTCTCTCTCTGTTACCTACTCTCCCTTCCCTCCTTTCTCTCTCTCCCCTCTCCTCCCTCTCTCTTCCCACTCTCTCTCTCTTCCCTCCTCTCCCTCTCTCTCTTCCCTCCTCTCCCCCTCTCTCTTTCCTCGTCCCTCCTCTCTCTCCCCTCATCCCTCCTCTCTCTCCCCCTCTCTCTTCCCTCGTCCCTCCTCTCTCTCCCCTCGTCCCTCCTCTCTCTCCCCTCGTCCCTCCTCTCTCTCCCGGGGGTGTCCATGTTGTTGCGGGTTGATTATTTTGCTTGGCATGAAACAGGAGAAGTTCTGTTTTTGAACCGTTGAGTTTAAGATAACTCTTTGTCATCCAGTTATCTATTAGAGTGAGGCATTTCTCTAGTCCAAGAGAATGATCCTTTTTGTTGCAGATGCGGAAATACAGTTGTGTGTCGTCTGCATAGGAGTGGTAAAGTAACTTCTGGTTACTGATGATTTCAAAGAGAGGGCGAAGATAGATATTAAACAGAACCGGCGACAAAGGGGATCCCTGAGGGACTCTGCATGACACCATGCGTTTTCCAGAAGTGAAAGGTCCCAGTTTCACTATTTGTGATCGGTTTTCCAGGAAGGAGGAGAACCAGGATAAATCACATTCCGCGACTCCGGCTACTTCAGCTAGCCGAGTCAGTAATAATTTGTGGTCTACAGTATCAAAAGCTGCGCTTAGGTCTAACAGTACCAGAAGACAAGATTCTCCTTCGTCTGCGGCCTCGAGAGCGTCATCCCATATTTTGAGAAGTGCTGTTTCTGTCCCGTGACCCGGACGGAAACCCGATGGAAACAGATTGAGTAATTTATGGGTGTCTAAATGATGTTGCAGCTGTTGTACAACTTCTTTCTCCATTACCTTGAAGACATTTAGACCTGTTATGGGTCGACGGTGGTTCGGGTCTTTGGAGTCGAGGGTGTTTTTTTTTTAGAATAGGTTTGATTGTGCCTTGTTTCAGCAAAGTTGGCACAATGCCCTCCTTGAATGACTGGTTTATGAGCTGCGTGATAGCAGGTGCTAAAATATCGGCACATTCTTTCAGCAGTTTAGTGGGGATGATATCATTGGGCGCTGTGCTGTTTTGCAGAGTACCGATGATATTTTTAGTGGCATCGATGGAAATGGGTTTTAGAGTGAAATTAGTTGATTGCGGCGGATTCATGTGGGTATTAGGTTTGTGATTTAGGGGGGGGGGGGGTCGTTGAAGGTTCTATTTTGCTGAACACTTTCACTGATTTTTTTATTTTGTTAATGAAATAATCCGATAATTCGTTGCAAAATTCTTGTGAATCAGAATTGGGGGCCTCTAGACAGACTGGGTTCATGGTCTGAGCAGCTTGAAGAGTTCGCGGGGGCGGTTTAGGGCATTTGCGATGATATTGGAGAAATGATTTTTTTTTGGCTTTAAAGATTTCTTTATGGTATTTATTAGTTATTTTGCGTAAGTCGTCCGTGAATCGGGATGGACGTAATTCACATCTAAGTTAAAAAAAATTACGTTGTTGCGACGTCATTTAGCGCAATGCAGGGCGGGAAATTTAGAAACGGAGCATGCGCAGTTCATTCGGCGCGGGGACGCGCTTCATTTAACTGAAACACGCCCCCTAATCCCCGATTTGAATTCCGCCGCCAGAAATACACTACGCCGCCGTAACTTACGGCGCAAAATCTTTGAGGATTCGAAAGAATGGCAGGTAAGGTACGGCGGCGTAGCGTATCTCTGATACGCTGCGCCAATCTATTTCTATGTGGATCTGGCCCATTGTTTTTTTTTCCAAATTGTCGCTCTATTTTGTTTATAGCGCAAAAAATAAAAAATGCAGATTTGATCAATTACCACCAAAAGAAAGTTCTATTTGTGGGAAAAAAAGGACGTCAAGTTTGTTTGGGTACAACGTCGCACGACCGCGCAATTGCCAGATAAAGTGCCTCCGTGCCGAATCACAAAAAATGGCTTGGTCATTAAGGGGGGAAATCTTCCGGGGCTGAAGTGACTAAAAACTGAGGGCCAGATTCAGAGAAGAGATACGACGGCGTATCTCCTGATACGCCGTCGTAACTCTGGGATACGATTGTCGTATCTATGCGACTGATTCATAGAATCAGTTACGCATAGATAGCCCTAAGATCCGACAGGTGTAACTTGTGTTACACCGTCGGATCTTAGGCTGCAATTCTAGGCCGGCCGCTAGGTGGCGAGGCCATTGCGGTCGGCGTAGAATATGCAAATGACTAGTTACGGCGATTCACGAACGTCCGCGATGCCCGTCGATCTAAATGTATGTCGTTTCCGTAGCGATATGCGTCGTAAAGTTAAGGCTGCCTCCTAGGTGGTCTAAGCAATGTTAAGTATGGCCGTCGTTCCCGCGTCGAAATTTTTAATTTAACGTCGTTTGCGTAAGTCGTCCGTGAATGGCGCTGGACGCCATTTACGTTAACGTCAAACCGATGACGTCCTTGCGACGTCATTTAGCGCAATGCACGTCGGGTAATTTGACGGACGGAGCATGCGCAGTACGCTCGGCGCGCGAACGCGCCTAATTTAAATGGTGCCTGCCCCATTTGAATTAGGCAGGCTTGCGCCAAGCGGATTTGTGAATCAGGTAAGTGCTTTGTGAATCAGGCACTTACGCTGTAAACCTGCGGCGGTGTAACGTAAATGGGATACGTTACGCCACTGCGGAGCAACGTAATTCTTTCTGAATCTGGCCCTGAATTTTCATTTATCTTGGAGAATAAGGTTGAACGACGTGAAAATTCCACTTTGTAAAGAATACTCTATCAAATGATTGAAGTCAACATAGCGTCACCGTATCCACTCGTTTATTTAAAGATTCCCTTTGCAAAGTGAAAGTTCCCGGAGAAAAAAAAAAAAAGACTATTTAATTTTATGCAAATTGTGCAAAACGTGTTTGGTGGATAATTCGCAGCTCACAGATTGTTAACTTAAAGTTTCAGGCGTGGTCACAGCCCTCTAGGGCCCCTTGTAGATAGATAAAGTGTGACGGAGAGAAGGAGAAAGAATGAGCCCTGTCGCAGACTGACACCGCGTACAATATTACACACAGCTGAGACTGTTAGCCAAGAAGCTGGAATTTGGTGTTCCTGTTTGGTGTGTCCCGGTTGGGAAGAGATTTTGTGGGACAGCGCTGCCGATAAATAAAAGTGGGTAAGAAAACTCTTGGTTGGATTTTTTTTTTTTTACTAGGGAAGTGTGGGGTTCTGTCTCCTTGGTGGAGTCATCTGCTACCATATGGTATTATCCGGGGTGGTATCCCATATCTATTAATAATCTTCTGTTGAGTCATTTGTCTATAATAAGTAGACATGTGCACAACAAAAAACATCGTATTTTTGTGTTGCGTTTCGTCTCGTTCCGTAGATTCGTAATTTCGTAAGACGCAAGTTTTCCTATTCGGACCCGTTCGTATTTTCGTAACAGTTTTATTTTCGTTTATACTGAATGATTCGTAATTCTGTCTAATTTATTTTCGTTGATTCGAAATTGTGTTAGATAATAATTTTCGTTTAGTGGATTCGTAATTTTGTACTTTCGTAAATACATCGCAACACAGCGGCTAATCCATATCAACCACCTGAGGCCCGCGCTATAGCCGAATGACGGCTACAGCGCGGACCTGAAAATCCGACAGGACGTCAATTGACGTCCGCCCCTTTCCTCGCTCCCAAGCGCGCAGCGGGGAAACTCTGTGCTGGCCGTGTCCCTTGGACACAGCCAATCACAGATCGCCGTGAAGAGGGGAGTGAGCAGAGTTGGGGAGATGGAGAAGAGAGGTGGTCAGCAGAGTTGGGGGGAGATGGAGAAGAGGGAGGGTGAGCAGAGGTGGGGAGATGGAGAAGAGGGGAGTGAGCAGAGTTGGGGGAGATGGAGAAGAGGGGAGTGAGCAGAGTTGGGGAGATGGAGAAGAGAGGTGGTCAGCAGAGTTGGGGGGAGATGGAGAAGAGGGAGGGTGAGCAGAGGTGGGGGAGATGGAGAAGAGGGGTGGTGAGCAGAGTTGGGGGGAGATGGAGAAGAGAGGTGTTAGAGAGTTAACACTAGGGGGCGATCAAGGGGTTAATGTGTTCCCTAGGGAGTGATTCTTACTGTGGGGGAGGGGACTGACTGGGGGAGGTGACCAATTGGTGTCCCTATGTACAAGGGACACAGCATCGGTCTCCTCTCCCTGACAGGACGTGGTTCTGTGTGTTTAGTTTTCTTGCTCAGTTACTGGGCAATCGCGGGTGCCCGGCGGACATCACGGCCCCTAGTCGCTCAGGAAGGCGCAACGTCATATGACATCTGCCCAGAACGTGAGAGTCTTTTGCCCGTTGAGATCTGATCTGTGTTCCTTTCGTTTTTTTGAGCAGTGTATATGGAATGTGACAGAGAGACACAGCCATACTGGAAGCTAACAACATGAAAGTCATCATTATATACAGTTCAAATGCGCTCATATTTTGTGGGAAGAGTTTACGTTGAACTGTACTGCTAATAAAAAAGTGTGTAAAAAAAAAACCTTGAGGGACGTACGGTTCTCTTCCATCTCTTTGGTGGATCTCCCTCCTACCATAGGCCAAATATTTTATTAGTTTTATGATGAATCATACTTCTACAAGGAGTGCACTATTGATTGGGAATGTTAATGTAGATAAAGTCTGGAGAAAAGGTCTTCATTACCTTTCGTTTATTGGTTCTTCTTCTGAAGTGTTCATTGGTACAAAGGTTGAATGAAATGTGTTATTTGGAAAAGACAGATTGTAAATAGATGACTCTCGTATATCACCTCACTCACATTTCAACTACTTGGAGCCCCGGCGGAGGACGTCTATTGACCACTGGGGGGCGCGCAAATGACACCAGCGGCGCGCGGGCCCGCCGCGTCACTGAGGTGCCGATGCGCGTGCCTGCCGGTCACGATATCCGCCAGTTACCTGCGATCAGCCGTTACACAGACAAGGACGTGGATCTGTGTGTGTAATGATGGGGTGTAAACACAGAGATCCATGTCCTGTGAAGGAGAGGAGACGGATGCTGTGTCCCTTGTACATAGGGACACAGATCTGTCACCTCCCCCAGTCAGTCCCCTCCCCCCACAGTTAGAATCACTCCTAGGGAACACATTTAACCCCTTCCCCGCCCCCTACTGTTAACCCCTTTCCTGCCAGTCACATTTATACAGTATTCAGTGCATATTTATAGCACTGTTCACTGTATAAATGTGAATGGTCCCAAAAATGTGTCAAAAGTGTCCGATGTGTCCGCCATAATGTCGCAGTACCAATAAAAATCACAGATCGCCGCCATTACTAGTAAAAAAAATAATAAAACAAATTTCATAATTCTGTCCCCTATTTTGTAGGCGCTACTTTTGCACCAACCAATCACTATACGCTTATTGCGATTTTTTTAAAAGTTAAAAATATTGTGTTTTTTTCAAAATTGTCGCTCTTTTTTTGTCTATAGCGCAAAAAACTACAAACCGCAGAGATGATCAAATACCACTTAAAGAAAGCTCTATTTGTGGGAAAAAAAGAACGTCAATTTTGTTTGGGAGCCACGTCGCAGTGCCGAAAGCTGGGATGAGGCCCTTGTCCCCATCATCATGGGGACATGGTGCTTTGGGCGTGACTTCCGAAGCACCCCCTTGTTGAGGGCATGTGGGCTGGTACAGTTCAGGAGGGGGGTGCTTTCTTTTCCCCCCTTTTTTCCTGTGGCCTGCCAGGTTGTGTGCTATGATAAGGGTCTGGTATGGATTTTTGGGGGGAACCCCACGCCATTTTTTTTAATATTGGCGTGGGGTTCCCCTTTAAAATTCATACCAGACCTGAAGGGTCTGGTATGGATTTTGAGGGGGACCCCTACGCCAATTTATTTTATTTGGCGCAGGATTCCCCTTAATATCCATACCAGACCTGAAGGGCCTGGTATGGAATTTGGGGGGCCCCCACGCAATTTTTTTTAAAAATTTGGTTCGGGGTTCCCAAAGGGACTGGTAATGGACTGGGGGGGGGACCCATGACGTTTTTTTCAATGACTTTTATCTGTATTGCGGGACCTGACAATTCATTATAGCCACAAGTAGTTTTAAATGACTTTTTTTCCTATAGAAATGTCATTTTGTGCAGGGACAGTTCTAAACACAGGAAAAATGCGCCACTTTACAGGCATACTATAGACACTCCCCCAGGTACGAAATTTTAAGGAATATTTCACTTTTATTGTTTCACTTTAAGCATTATTAAAATCACTGCTCCCGAAAAAAGGGCGTTTTTAATACTTTTTTTTGCATTGATACATGTCCCCTGGGGCAGGACCCAGGTCCCCAAACATTTTTTTGACTATACCGTGCATATAAGCCTTTAAAATTAGCACATTTGATTTTTCATATTCGTTTCCCATATATTTTAAGGGTGTTCGCACAAATTTTTTGCCTGTTCGGCAAGTTCTGGTGCAAACCGAACTGGGGGGGGGGGGGGGTGTTCGGCCCATCCTTACTTTTGATGATTCATACTTCTACAAGGAATGCACTATTGATTGGGAAGGTTAACGTAGATAAGGCCTGGAGATAAGGTCTTCATTAGGTTTCGCTTACTGGTTCCTCCTTTGAAGTGTTTCCTGGTACAAGGGTTAAATAAAATGCGCTTTTATTGGAAAATTACTATGATTTGTGTTTCTATATTGTGATCTTGTTGTTAGGTGTGGTCGTCATATCTTTACATAACCTGACAAACTGCACGTATCTCCGATACCTGGTCAGATTGAAGAGAGAAGAGGTTCAGAACCCACACCAGAGAAGAGCATCAACTATGGCAGAGTCATGGGCTTCGGGAGACCTCAGGACGCTTCAAAGCTTTACCAGCTCCAGAGGAAGTCAAGCCCATTATGTACAGGGAGAACTTTTGTCTTTAGAAGATGCCCACACCATCTTGAAAAGGAATTTCACACAACTTAATGTCAGTGGGAATAAAATGTTAGAAACCTTTGACAATATGGAATTTCATGATTTCCAACTCATCCAACAAGAGTTTCCAGTCTCTTGCCTACAACACGTCACCACAAGGGCCTCTATGGAGGGGATTTATAATGAAGAGGGCTTTAGGATAGTAAAGCCCACCCCAAGACCTGGATTTAGAGACCTCTCCTTCTGGAGTGCAAGTATTGATTCAGAAGATGTTGAGGCAGCACGCGAAAAGTCGTATGGAGTTGTAAGTAGAGTGCTCTCACCAGAGAGGGCCGGAAGATATGAAGGAAGAATTAAAGCACAATTTGCCAATTCTCCGGCTTTTAATGCATCTGCCTCCCGTTATGGTAACTTCAAGTTTTCCTTCCCTTTCTTTTCTCTTCTGGATCTGTACCAGGCTCAGCATTGTGGGGGCGAAGAACCACAGCTGAGGATTCTGGGTACTGATATGTACAAGAAGGAGATGGCTCATTATATATTAGTGCACAGCCCTGACCGGAGTGACCAGTTTGAGAACTTTCTGATGGTGCCCACAGTACAGGGTTGCTCTGAACCCCTTCGGAACCCTTCTGAACCCCTTCCCTTTGTCTACAGGAAGGATGGAATATTGTACTGGAGACCCGAATCCACCTCCAGTGTTTTGAAAGTGAAGATTTCTGATCAAGGTATCGCCTGGAGGGAATGCCCCATACCCTGTGATTATTTCATTGGCAAAGGCTATTGCTGGCATATCAAAGAAGAGAATTATAAATTATGGAGTATTTGGAATCATCTCGTTTTTGCATTCCATCTCCCTAATGATCTTTGCTTGGAGGTCCCAAAAGGGCAACTTTTAAAGAACCTGACGGCCTGCAGCCTAGATGTGAAACCTTTGACAGTAGAGCGTAAACGCTTGAAGATTAAAGACGCAGAGGACATTATCCGACAAATGAAGAGAGATTTTATTGTAAGAAAAAGAAAGAGAACATATTAAAATGTATGTATAGACGAAACCTCTCAGAGACTTATATATAAGTTGTGCACGGGGGGTAATAACACTAGAGGTTTCATTAATCACGTGCTTTGAGTCACATAATGTAACATAACAGAGGGAATTGGTGAACGGGATTTTGAGGGGTGTGTATGTAACAAAAGTGGGCCGGGTTGTTTTTCTTTCCCCCTCTTTTCTCTCTCTTCCCCTCCTCCTTCACCCCTTCTTTTCACTGATGTCTCTCCTTGGCGTCTTGTCTTAGGAGGGCCGAGGCAAAGATGGCCACAGGAGAAAGAGGGGATGTGTTTAAATAGACATATGGGTTTAGGCAAAGTATCTATGGACGATCCCATCCCTCGTTCTTCCAGTGTACATAAAGGGAGCTCCTGGGTTTGAGAAGGGCCATATAGAGAGATAAGGGGTAGACCTGGGTGAAGAGGGGACAAGGGCCCTCCAGGCACAGGGATATCAGGGTTTTAATGACGTTTTTATATTTGATGTGTATACCATTTTTTTTTTTTTGCAATAGGACAAATTGAGACCTTATATATGTTATATGTGTTGAATTATGTATGTCATGTCTCGATGAAAAACAATAAAGAACGTTTAAACAGACAAAACCTTTCTTTTTTGTATTAGATAGATTAGGGAAAACCCTGTCAGTTTTTGCTGTCCATTAGAGAGATTTCCATTCACTTCCTGTCCTTGAAACACAACAGGAAGTGAGAATAAATCTCTACAAAATGAGGGGAAGTCCCTTCTTAGTTGTAATCTAAGCAGGTCCGCCGGTTAGAAGATTTGCTCTCACCTTTTGTTCTAGAGAGAACAGGGCCATCTTAACCACTTCCTTACTGGGCACTTAAACCCCTTCCTGACTTTTTGCGATTCGGCACTGCGTCGCTTTAACTGACAATTGCGCGGTCGTGCGACGTGGCTCCCAAACAAAATTAACGTCCTTTTTTCCCCACAAATAGAGCTTTCTTTTGGTGGTATTTGATCACCTCTGCGGTTTTTATTTTTTGCGCTATAAACAAAAATAGAGCGACAATTTTGAAAAAAAATAAAATATTTTTACTTTGTTGCTATAATAAATAGCTCAATTTTTTTTTTTACGTTTTTTTTTTTTATCCTCAGTCTAGGCCGATACGTATTCTACATATTTTTAGTAAAAAAAAAAAAAAATCGCAATAAGCGACTGGTTTGCGCAAAAGTTATAGCGCCTACAAAATAAGGGACAGAATTTTTTTTTTTTTTTTTTTTTACTAGAAATGGCGGCGATCTGCGATTTTTATTGGGACTGCGACGTTATGGCGGACACATCGGACACTTTTGACACATTTTTGGCGCCATTCACATTTATACTGCAATCAGTGCTATAAATATGCACTAATTACTGTATAAATGTGACTGGCAGGGAAGGGGTTAACACTAGGGGGTGAGGAAGGGGTTAAATGTGTACCCTAATTAGTGTTCTATCTGTGGGGGAAGGGGGGTGACTGGGGGGGGTGACCGATCTGTGTCTCTATGTACAAGAGACACAGATCCGTCTCCTCTCTCCCCTGACAGCACCGCTGTCTGCGAGAGCCGGGAATGAGAGATGATCTCATATGTTTACATATGAGATCATCTCTCATTGGCCGCACAGATCGCCTAGGAAACGGCCGCTCCGATTGGCCGTTCACGGCGATCTGTGACTGGCTGTGTCCAAGGGACACGGCCAGCACAGGAGTTCCCCGCTGCGCGCTCGGGAGCGTGCGCGGGGAATGCGAAAAGGGGAGGCCGTAAAAAGATGGCCTGTTAGAAATTGGGAGCCGCGCTGAGGCCGTACAAAGTCGTACGGCCGTCAGCAAGTGGTTAATAGCATCATGGGCCCCTGGGCAAAGTCATACACTCGGTCCCCTACCAGCCTGCTCCAATGTATGTACCTAATCTCAAGAATAAAAAGCTGCAATGGTAGTAAGATGTATTGCATTGGGGACTCTCCTTAACTTCTGCAAAGCCCTGAAAGAGAACCGAAGAAACAGCGGGAGGGGGATGAAGAGGGGGGAGAGATTTCATTACGTTTATAGACTTAGCCGTGTGACAGGCTGCTGCTGTAACTGCAACCCACATTCGGGGACGCTGCCTGGGACACAACCAGGGATGGACTGGGACAAAAATTTGGCCCTGGACTTCATCCAGACTGGCCCACTATGACAGGTCTCTCCCATGGCGGCCGGACAACTCCCGCACCCCCCCGGCCACCCAAGCCCCCTCTCCACCTTCACTAGCCACTAGCCATTCTACTTTATTAGAGTAGAACGGCTGGTACTGGTACTCTTATAGGCAGTACCAGTGGGGAAGCTAGACATTATTTCACCCGGGGGAAAGAATCAGTTCGGTGCCCCCCTTATGGGACAAGTTTAAGCAGAAGTGAGAAACTCCCAGGCCATATCTGTTGAGTCAGCTGTCTGTCCCCTCCCCCCATTGCTCCTCTATTGTCCCCCCTGCTCCTCTGGTCCTCCCCTTGCTTCTCTGTTCCCCCCCCCAGGTGAGCGCTGCGGGGAGGGAGAGGAGGTGAGCGCTGCAGGAAGGGAGAGAGGAGAGGAGGTGAGCGCTGCAGGAAGGGAGAGACAGAGGAGCAGAGGGGGGAGGCGGTCTGCTGTCACTGAAGCCAGCCCACTGAGCCACCGGCCCACCGGGAAACTCCCTGTAGTCCCAATGGCCAGTCCATCCCTGGACACAACCAACCTGGAACAGCTTAGTAAAATGCGGGACTGTCCCAGCAAATCCGGGACAGTTGGCAAGTATGATGTGATGCACATGCTCCTGAGGCCCATGCGTTAAGACAGCCCTGAGTGACAATACCAAACTGACAGCATTATTTTTTTAAGTTTGTATAGTGTGGGGAAAGGTTAAGACCTCTGTTAAGTTTTATCTACTGTCAGTGTCTCTGCTGGGGAGATTTGTTTTAATTTTATGTGCCTGTGACCACAAAGGAAATGAAATTAATGTCCACAATGTGGGCCATGTAAAAAAAAGGAGGAAATAAAATGTAAAAAGTGACAAATGGAGAACAAGAGGGAAATAGACAGTCAAATAATTTCAGTAAATATAATGTTGGAATCGGTATAACTTCCTTGTGTCTTGTTCCTGTGATCAGTCTTGCCATGGTGTATGACCTGTGACATGAAACTGACTTCTATAACCTAATCTTAGCAGCAGAGTTTGGCTGTTCCTCTCCCAGTTTTAAGCCTCCTACACAGCTGTTTCTGTCTCTGTTAATTACGTTGAGGCTGATTTACTAAAACTGGAGTACACAGAATCTGGTGCAGCTATGCATGGCAGCCAATCAGCTTCTAATGTCAGCTTGTTCAATTTCAGCTTTGGCAGTAAAACCTGGAAGATGATTGGTTTCTAGGCAGAGCTGCATCAGATTTTGCACTTCCCAGTTTTAGTAAATCAACCCCTGTGTTTCAACCAACATATGAAATTGATGATCATTAGCACCTGCTTGGTATTATTGGTTAATCATTCACCTGACTCTAATCCAACAGAATCCTTGACTTTGTGCAAGTGAACAAAATATGCAAGTGTTATGGCGCGTACACGCGATCATTTTTCGGCATGAAAAAAATATGTCGTTTTATAAAAACGTCATTTAAAATGATGGTGTGTGGGCTTCGCATCATTTTTCGGCTTCTGAAAAACAACAAAAAAAAAATTCGAACATGCTGCATTTTTTAACATCGTTTTTAAAAATGTCGTTTTTCGGGTTGTAAAAAATGGTCGTGTGTGGGCTAAAACGACGTTTTAAACCCGCGCATGCTCAGAATCGAGTTCTGAGACGGGAGCGCTCGTTCTGGTAAAACTACCGTTCATAATGGAGTAAGCACATTCATCACGCTGTAACAGACAGAAAAGTGCGAATTGTCTTTTACTAACAAGGAATCAGCTAAAAGCAGCCCCAAGGTGAATAGAACTTCCCCTTTAAAGTGCCGTCATACGTGTTGTACATCACCGCGCTTTGTTCATCATTTTTTTTAAACGATGGTGTGTGGGAAACATAGTTTTTAATGATGAAGTTGGAAAAACGTTGTTTTTTATACATTTTTAAAAACAACTTTTTTTCAATGCAGAAAAATGATCGTGTGTACGCGGCATAAGAATTGATGCTGGTTTGAAGCCAAAGGGCGGTCACACAAAATATTAATGTGATTTCGATTTTTCTTTTCTTCGCTCACTTTGCATTTTCTAAATTGATAAAAAGAAACAATTAAAATGTATATATTTTTGAAAACATTCTTACTTTACAGCATTTATTCAAACCTGCCTAAAGCTTTTGCAAAGTACTGTATACAGCCCTCAAAATTTCCACTCGCCTGCTCGCATTTGGTGAGTGGAAATATGCTGATGGTGAGTGTGGAGCCGCTTTGGATGGGGGGGGGTGGTGCTACTGGCAGATGTGTTGAACAGGAGCCTTATCTCCTCCCCTCAACTCACACTTTGCGCTTTAAACACTTTCCCTTCGCTCATTGGCCGCCCCACACGCCTATCACCAGTGGCACAGCATGGGTGGGGGGAGCCGGGGCTATGGCCGTTCATCCTGGCACGCAGCAGCATCCCCGGAGTCCCATAGCCTGGACATGCAGGCTGCCAGGGAGCCTCTGGAAGGAGCAGCAGAGCACCCCTGGATAAAGAAGATCATGGAAGGTACACTGATACACAGACCTACCTGCAGACACAGACTGGGATGGGGGCAGATGAGGGACTGCATATAGGGGCAGGGCTAGGGGTCTCTCTCATCCCCCCTCTCCACTTTCTGCCAGCCCCCCCTTTGTAAACCCCCCTCTCTCTCTCAGCCCCCTTCTGTGTCGGCCCCCTTTTCTTTTTCTCTCAGCCCCCCTCTCTCTTTCAACCTCCCTCTTTCTCAGTCCCTCTCTATCAACCCTTATCTTTCTCTCTCTCTTTCTCTCAGCCTCCCTCTCTCTCTCAGCCCCCCTCTCTCTCTCACCCTTCTTCTCTGTTGGCCTCCTTCTCTGTTGGCCCCCTCTCTCTCAGGCCCCCATCTCTTTCAGCCCCCTCTTTCTCAGCCCCGATTTCTCTCAGCCCACTCTCTCTGAGCCCAACTCTCTGTCAGCCCCCCCCTCTCTCAGCCCCCTCTTCTCTCTGCCCACTCTCTCTGAGCCCCCCTGTCTCTCCCATCCCTCCTCTCTGTCAACCCCCCCTCTCTCTCTCTCAGCCCCCTTCTCTGTTGACCCCTTTTTCTCTCTCTCTCAGTCCCCCTCTCTAAGCCCCCCTCTCTCAGCCTCCCTCTCTCTCAGCCACCCTCTTTCTCAGTCACCCCTCTCTCTCTGCCCCTCTCTCTGTCAGCCCTTCTCTTTCTATCTCTCGGCCTCCCTCTCTCTCAGCCCCCTCTGTCTGTCAGCCTGCCTCTCTGTTGCCCCCTTCTCTCTCTCTCAGCCCCCCTCTCTGTCTGAACCCCATTCCTCTTTGCCCCCTCTGTCTCTCAGCCCCCTCTTTCTTAGACACCATCTCTCTCAGCCCACTCTCTCTGAGCCCCCCTCTCTCTCGCAGCCCACCTTTCTGTCAACCCCCCCTCTCTCATCCCCCTCTGTCTCTCAGCCCCCTCTTTCTTAACCCCAAACTCTCCGAGCCCACTCTCTCTGAGCCACCCTCTCTCTCTCATTCCCCCTCTCTGTCAACCCTTCTCTTTCTCTCTCAGCCCCACTCTCCGTCAGCCTCCCTCTCTGTCAGACCTCCCACGTTCTCTCAGCCCCCTCTCTCTCTCAGCAAATTTACGAGGGTGTGTTTAGGGGCGGGATTAGGGGTGGGCAAGGTAGGGGATGGGTGGGGCAACTAGTGGTAACCCTAAGGCCTGGCTACTAGTAGCTCAGGACCTGAAATATTGAGCCCTGCTGTGTGTATATATATATATATATATATACACACATACGCTATATTACCAAAAGTATTGGGACACCTGCCTTTACACACACATGAACTTTAATGACATCCCAATCTTAGTCCGTAGGGTTCAATATTGAGTTGGCCCCGCCCTTTGCAGCTATAACAGCTTCAACTCTTCTGGGAAGGCCGTCCACAAGGTTTAGGAGGGTGTCTATGGGAATGTTTGACCATTCTTCCAGAAGCCCATTTGTGAGGTCAGGCACTGATGTTGGACAAGAAGGCCTGGCTTGTTGTGTCCACTCTAATTTATCTCAAAGGAGTTCTATCAGGTTGACGTCAGGACTCTGTGCAGGCCAGTCAAGTTCCTCCACCCCAAACTCGCTCATCCATGTCTTTATGGACCTTGCTTTGTGTACTGGTCCAAATTCATTTGGTGGAGGAGGGATTAAGGTGTGGGATTGTTTTTCAGGGGTTGGGCTTGACTCCTTAGTTATAGTGAAAGGAACTCTTAGGGCGTCAGTATACCAAGACATTTTGGACAATTTCAAACTTTGTGGGAACAGTTTGGGGACAGCCCCTTCCTGTTCCAACATGACTGCCCACCAGGGCACAAAGCAAGGTCCATAAAGACATGGATGAGCGAGTTTGGGGTGTAGGAACTTAACTGGCCTGCACAGAATCCTGACCTCAACCCGATAAAACACCTTTGGGATGACATACAGCGACATTGGGAACCATGGCATTAACGAATAGACCCCCATGATCTCATTAGACCCCCCCGCTCCGTTCTGTACACTGCGAACGCTCGGAGCCCAGGAAAGACGCACCCTTCTGATTGGTACTTTCTTATACCTTTTCCCTGCTCTTTCCTTCCCCTCCCACCCCCCCTTCTTTTTTTCTTCCTTTTTTTTTCTTCTTCTCTTTTCTCTGGAATAGCAGGTAACGCAAATATAATTCACAGACCCTACTGATGGTATGTCTGAGGCCGTGTACACACGATCAGTCCATCCGACGAGAACGGTCCGAAGGTGACTGATGGTCTGATCAGGGGGCCAAATGGCCGCTTACATTAAAAAGTGCCCATCCCGGCACTGGGGCTGCAGACTCGTAGGAATCACACTCGTTTGTTTCTCCACTTCTACGGTGGCGTGCGTTCCACCAGCCTGAAGCTTCAACCAAATCACAGAATGGGACGTAAGGGGTGCACATGCCCAGGCAATGCCGCCGACGTACGTTTAGTGGATTAACGTCTTCCGGGATCGTGAAGACGTTACTCCACGAAACGTACGTCGGCACGCACGCCACCGCGGAAGTGGAGGAACAAACGAGTGTGATTCCTACGTGTCTGCAGCTCCAGTGCCGGGATGGGCACTTTTTAATGTAAGCGGCCATTTGGCCCCCGTTTTTATTGTCACGTTTTATCTTTATATTAAATGGTTTGCACAATGGAAGTTTTGGTCTTTTGTTCCATGTTCCATCTCTGAAACGGAGGCTTTGAGTCAATAACCCACATGTCTGGGTAAGTGTGCAGGCACGTTCCTGCTAATCGCTTGCGATCTTTTTCTAAACAAAAAGATCCGATAAGTCTGGTTAGCACGTTCCCCTTCTATGCACTTTGGGTGTCGTTTCCTAGATTGTGGTGAAGGAACAAGTTTGCACTTCCTGGCTAATTAATTACATTACAGCAAGAATCTTCATTCATTTTTTGTTGGTGAATGGACTTTGGACTATGATCAGTTCATTTGGGATTTTTTTCACTATTGGGACTTTATATATATATATATCATTTTTGATTATTGGACATTTATTATATTAATGTGTCTATTGATCTAATTTATAGAGATATTGATACTGATACGCCGGCGTACTTTCAAATTTCCCGCGTCGTATCTTTAGTTTGAATCCTCAAACCAAGATACGACGGCATTTGGGTTAGATGCGACAGGCGTACGGCTTCGTACGCCTTCGGATCTTAGATGCAATACTTCGGCGCCCGCTGGGTGGAGTTCGCGTCGTTTTCCCGCGTTGGGTATGCAAATTAGCGATTTACGTCGATCCACGAACGTACGCGCGGCCGTCGCATTCTCTTACGTCGTCTCTAGTCGGCTTTTTCCGGCGTATAGTTAAAGCTGGTATTTTGCGGCGTATAGATAGACTTGCCATGCTATGGCCATCGTTCCCGCGTCGAAATTTGAATATTTTTTTTTTGCGTAAGTCGTCCGTGAATAGGGATGGACATAACTCACGTCTAAGTTCAAAAAATGCCGTCGTTGCGACGTCATTTCGCGCAAAGCACGGCGGGAAATTTCTGGACGACGCATGCGCAGTTCATTTGGCGCGGGGACGCGCTTCATTTAAATGAAACCCACCCCCTGATCGCCGATTTGAATTCCGCCGCCAGAAATACACTACGCCGCCGTAACTTACGGCGCCAAATCGTTGAGGATTCGAAATTCCGCCAGGTAAGGTACGGCGGCGTAGCGTATCTCTGATACGCTGCGCGGATCTAATTCTATGTGGATATGCCCCATTATCACTAATTGTATAGCATTATACCTGATTCACTTGAGGTGGAATTTGTGATTATTTTTATATATATTTATATATTTTATTATATTTATAGTTTAATAACCTACGAGTGCTTATATATATTTAATCACTTTTGAGCAGTCCCTCTTTATCACCAATCACACGTTAGTAAGAGTTTCACTCTTTACATTTTAGGGGAGCAGCTTAGATTTATAGAGATACATTTTTTGGAATAATTAATTTGTCACGTGGCGCGGATTTATTTTTACCATCCAACATCAGTGCCTGACCTCACAAATGCTCTTCTGGAAGAATGGTCACACATTCCCATAGACACCCTCCTAAACATGGTGGACGGCCTTCCCAGAAGAGGTGAAGCTGTTATATCTGCAAAGGGCGGAGCCAACTCAATATTGAACACTACAGACTAAGACTGGGATGCCATTAAAGTTCATGTGTGTTTAACTACTTGCCGACCAGCCGCCGCAGTTCTACAGCGGCAGGTCTGCTCCCCTGCACAAGAGCCCGTAGTATAACGTCGGCTCTCTAAGCGGCCACTAGGGGTGCGTACCCCCCGCTCGTCCCCGACTCCCGTCGCGTGCCCGGCGTGTGTGATCGCCGCCGGGCACCTGCGATCGCTTGTTACAGAGCGAGGACCGGGAGAGCTGTGTGTGTAAACACACAGCTCTCCCGGTCCTGTCAGGGGAGAAATTACCTTTCGTCTGTTCATACAATGTATGAACAGCGATCAGTCATTTCCCCTAGTGAGGCCACCCCCCCTTCAGTTAGAACACACCCAGGGAACATACTTAACCCCTTCCCCGCCCCCTAGTGTTAACCCCTTCACTGCCAGTGGCAATTTTATAGTAATCAATGCTTTTATAGCACCGATCGCTATAAAAATGGCAACGGTCCCAAAAATGTGTCAAAAGTGTTCGAAGTGTCCGCCATAATGTCGCAGTGCTGAAAAAAAAACGCTGATCGCCGCCATTACTAGTAAAAAAAAAAAATATTAATAAAAATGCCATAAAACTACCCCCTATTTTGTAAACGCTATAACTTTTGCACAAACCAATCAATAAACGTTTATTGCGATTTTTTTTTACTAAAAATAGGTAGAAGAATACGTATCAGCCTAAACTGAGGAAAAAATATGTTTTTTTTTATATATTTTTGGGAGATATTTATTATTGCAAAAAGTTAAAAATATTGAATTTTTTTCAAAATTGACGCTCTATTTTTGTTTATAGCGCAAAAACTAAAAACCGCAGAAGTGATCAAATACCACCAAAAAAGTAAGGAGAAAAAGCGCCACTGAATAAACTGAGTTTTTAATATAACAATTGTAATAATCCAGCACTTACATCACAATTAGCTATGCTGCATATGGGGAGCTGGCACAAGTCTGGCGAACAGTGGACCAAATGTTGTCCAGATGAAATGTAGCTGCTGCGTCCCGAGGAGAACCGGAGGGAGCCGGCTATGTCCGTGGTTGGTGTTACAATAACAGCATGGAGACATCCGGTATCACGTGACGACAGCTTGGACGGAGGCCGAGAGGGGCCACAACGCGTTTCAGAGCATGCGCAGTATACCACCAAAAGAAAGCTCTATTTGTGGGAAAAAAGGACGCCAATTTTGTTTTTGGAGCCACGTCGCACGACCGCGCAATTGTCTGTTAAAGCGACGCAGTGCCGAATCGCAAAAAGTGCTCTGGTCTTTGACCAGCAATATGGTCCGGGGGTTAAGTGGTTAAAGGCAGGCGTCCCAATACTTTTGGTAATATATATATGTATGTATAGATAGATAGATAGATATAAAGAAATAGATGTATAGATAGAGAGTGTTACGCTCTGTACATGTTCGTCTGATGAAAACGGACCGATTTCATCGGACGAACCGATCGTGTGTGGGCCCCATCGTTTTTTTTTCCCATCGGTGAAAAAAAATAGAACCTGTTTTAAATTTTTCTTATGGTTAAAAAAACGATAGAAAAAAAACGATCGTCTGTGGGGAAATCCATCCGTCAAAAATCCACGCATGCTCAGAATCAAGTCGACGCATGCTCGGAAGCATTGAACTTCATTTTTCTCTGCACGTCGTTGTGTTTTACATCACCGCGTTCTGACACGATTGGATTTTTAACCGACGGTGTGTAGGCAAGACTGATGAAAGTCAGCTTCATCGGATATCTGATGAAAAAATCCATCGGCCTGTTTTCGTCAGACGAACCGATCGTGTGTACGCGGCATAAGTTATATAGCTATGCCTGGAATTCTTCTTTAAATCTACTTGAAAGAACTTTTAATTAATTCAACATCACAACATACAGCATGTGGTTATAAATCTCCAATCTTTATTGTAACAGATTGTATATTAGAGGTACAACACATCCGTGCTACGGACCGCACTTCATCTGTTAGTGACATAGGAGAATATTGTGTCATTTTAGGTTATCAAAGCTTTAAATGATCAAAATCAACACAGTTATTATCATTATCATTGGATACAATATCCAGGTACATTACATTTCACATAAAGATACATTTGACAATAATTTGAATTTTTTATAAATATAAAAAAAAAAAGACACAAAGATACATTGTAATCACAGTCCGGATCCATCAGATACCTACACATGATTGGGTATAGGTCCAATCAGGTGAGTGGCGCCCTCACAGGCCAGTGTGGTGTAATATTTAGTGACACGCTTATAACCCCAAAGCCCTGAGAGTACCACCCACGTATTTCCACAATCATAGATGGATAGGACGCCCCCTGCTGGACGATACAAACTCCTGAAGCACAGTGTGCTGCTCTGGACCTATATATGGCATTTAACCCCTGAACTGAACATTGGGACACACGCCCTTCCAGGAGCTGAGGGGTATGTACAGCGGTTGGGCAGACCTTTCCTGGACGCACACAGAACCTCTTCTTCCATACAAACCTGATATCACAAGTCCTCACCCAGCGCAATATCTACATCTGAGAATGTTGCAGCTCACAACACACAACCTCATCATCTCTCATTCTTCTCAGCGAATGTTAGGATGTTTTTTTTTTACAGGTCACATATTAAAAAAGTCACCTTGTCATAGATTTAAATGAGAACTCCAGATGTTCCTTAACTGCTCAGGAGGACAACAAAGATCAACATCAACACAAGTCTGTCTATGATACAACGCTGCTCCTGTACATGGGAAGACTACATGGGGAGACTACATGGGGAGACTACATGGGGAGACTACATGGGGAGACTACATGGGGAGACTACATGGGAAGACTACATGGGGAGACTACATGGGGAGACTACATGGGGAGACTACATGGGAAGACTACATGGGAAGACTACATGGGAAGACTACATGGGGAGACTACATGGGGAGACTACATGGGAAGACTACATGGGAAGACTACATGGGAAGACTACATGGGGAGACTACATGGGGAGACTACATGGGGAGACTACATGGGGAGACTACATGGGAAGACTACATGGGAAGACTACATGGGGAGACTACATGGGAAGACTACATGGGGAGACTGCATGGGAAGACTACATGGGAAGACTACATGGGAAGACTACATGGGGAGACTACATGGGAAGACTACATGGGGAGACTACATGGGGAGACTACATGGGAAGACTACATGGGGAGACTGCATTGGAAGACTGCATGGGAAGACTGCATGGGAAGACTACATGGGAAGACTACATGGGAAGACTACATGGGGAGACTACATGGGGAGACTACATGGGAAGACTACATGGGAAGACTACATGGGGAGACTACATGGGGAGACTACATGGGAAGACTACATGGGAAGACTACATGGGGAGACTGCATGGGAAGACTACATGGGGAGACTACATGGGGAGACTACATGGGGAGACTACATGGGGAGACTACATGGGAAGACTACATGGGAAGACTACATGGGGAGACTACATGGGAAGACTACATGGGTAGACTGCATGGGAAGACTACATGGGAAGACTACATGGGAAGACTACATGGGGAGACTACATGGGAAGACTACATGGGAAGACTACATGGGGAGACTACATGGGAAGACTACATGGGGAGACTACATGGGGAGACTACATGGGAAGACTACATGGGGAGACTGCATTGGAAGACTGCATGGGAAGACTGCATGGGAAGACTGCATGGGAAGACTACATGGGAAGACTACATGGGAAGACTACATGGGGAGACTACATGGGGAGACTACATGGGAAGACTACATGGGAAGACTACATGGGGAGACTACATGGGGAGACTACATGGGAAGACTACAAGTCTGATTTGCCATGTTAGAAGGATGAACAGATCACATGGCACAAGTGTGGGGACGTCACCGTACTTGCACTACCTTGTTTCCTTCCTCCAGCCCCAAAACAGAAGGTCCATACCTCCGCTAGGACCTTCGGCTGGGTGGCACATAAAGTAGGAGCCTGTACACTGCATTTACAATGCCCTGAACATGGTTGCAGTGCTCTTCAGACTTTTAACCGGTTAAGACCCGGACCAATATGCATATTCCGGACCTTGCCCCTTTTTTGCGATTCGGCACTGCGTCGCTTTAACTGACAATTGCGCGGTCGTGCGACGTGGCTTTTTGGGGATATGCATACTAGCTCATTATGCCTTTGTCTTGCAGGGTTTTTTTTTTTTTTAAGGGTTTACAACCACTTTAAATGTTATTAATGTGGGATGGGATCATTTACAATTTTTTTTGCAAAAGGTGGACTAGAACTTTAACATGTGTGGAGGTCCTCAGACACGGCAGAAGTACCAAGGATCTGACTTCTTGATAAACGAGAGGCCTTTAGGCTCCGATCCTGAACAGCTGCCATGTAGGACCTCCCAAACATTTTAAATAACGAATCGTTCACTTAGGACTTTGAAACACGTCAATAATTACAAGAGACATTAATTTCTGTTCTTCCGGAACTCATCAGCTTGACTTGACCTCCAAACACCTCATTGTAAAACATGTTCTCTATGTTCTAGAAGACTCTCCAAATTTTCCTTGCCATAACAGGAGGTTCTAACCGTTTAATTCTCTATCCAAAACTAAAAAGAAATCTTCGGCTGACGTTCTACTGTGACCTTCAGCTGGGGTAAAAATTCTGCAGCTCGCTTTCCACAATTGGATATAAAGGGCCAGATTCAGAGAAAAAGTACGCCGGCGTATCTGCTGATACGCCGGTGTACTTTCAAATTTGCTGCGTCGTATCTTTAGTTTGAATCCACAAACCAAGATACGACGGCTTCTGGCTTCGATCCGACAGGTGTACGGCTTCGTATGCCTTCGGATCGTAGGTGTAATACTTCGGCGCCCGCTGGGTGGAGTTTGCATCGTTTTCCGCGTCGGGTATGCTACTTAGCTGTTTGCGGCGATTCACGAAGGTACGCGCGGCCGTCGCATTCTCTTACGTCGTCGCTAGTCGGCTTTTCCCGGCGTATAGTTAAAGCTGCTATTTCATGGCCTATCTTTAGACTTGCCATGTTAAAGTATGGCCGTCGTTCCCGCGTCGAATTTAAATTTTTTTTTTGCGTAAGTCGTCCGTGAATAGGAAAGGACGTAACTCACATCGACGTTCAAAAAATGACTTCGGTGCGACGTCATTTCGCGCAAAGCACGGCGGGAAATTTCAAAACGGAGCATGCGCAGCACGTTCGGCGCGGGAACGCGCCTAATTTAAATGATACACGCCCCATTTGAATTAGGCGGGCTTGCGCCGGACGGATTTACGCTACGCCGCCGCAAGTTCACAGGCAAGTGCTTTGTGAATCAAGCACTTGCCCGTAAAACTTGCGGTGGTGTAACGTAAATGCGATACGTTACGCCGCCGGAATTCTACGTGAATCTGGCCCAAAAGTTTTATTGGCTTATAACCCGGCTGGAATTCTCATTTAAATAGGGTGACATAAAATTAGAGGTCTAGTAAATAAAATATCTTACCGAGAACTTAAACGGGGATCCCTGTCGCTGTCTTCAACATACAGCATATTCCTTGACTCCATTAGAGAATAGAACCGAAATGTACTCCTCAAGCTCACGCAGGAAACAGGAAGAGGGAATCGTATGAACCCCACAAAGTATACAGATTACCCGGCTTATTATGGATACTCGGCACGTCGGCATTGCCAAAACCTCATCTGATGGGCTGTTGACTTTGTATATTTATGTATACTTTATATCATTTTCTAACATATTATTAGCGATCCCTAATAGATTGTAAGCTCTAGCGAGCAGGGCCCTCGGGTTCCTCCTGTATTGAATTGTATTGAAACTGTACATGTTGTAAAGCGCTGCGCAAACTGTTGGCGCTATATATAAATCCTGTATAATAATAATAATGGCATCAGTCTGCTGCAGGCAGTAGGAAGCATTTCCTCAGTCTCCTCTCCCCCAGTAACCAGAATGCAACATTGTAACTTTATCGCAAGTCACACGGGTGAGAGGCTGCAACAGGGGTCAGGTGTTGGACATCTGTGACAACAGTATTTATATTGCTGTGTTATCTATGAGCCGGCAACGCACACCAGGAACTAGAGCCTGGATAATGATGAGCAGATCACCTGCAAATTTTGGACATTTTTTTTAAATTCCTCTGCACATGATTGGATAGTAAACGCAGCTTCACAGACTCGGGTCCAATAGTCATTTAAAGCTGAACTCCAGGATAAGAAAAGATCATCTAAATCCATTCATCATGTGTATTCCTTCCTTGAATCTCAGTGTGCATTTCCTCCAGATCAGTGCAGTCACCCAGTGTGAGACTTCCTGTAATAAAGACCGCCCCCTGCTGCCCTCTCTCCTTCTAAAGTGTTGACTGGTCTTGTCTCCGCCCCCTCCTGTCGTTTTCTGTAGTGGGTGGGGTGCTGCCTACCAGTGCCGCCTATTAGTGCCCATCAGTACCACCTATCAGTGTCCAGCATTGCCGCCTATCAGTGCCCATCAGTACCACCCATCAGTGTCCAGCATTGCCGCCTATCAGTGCCCATCAGTACCACCCATCAGTGTCCAGCAGTGCCGCCTATCAGTGCCCATCAGTACCACCCATCAGTGTCCAGCAGTGCCGCCTATCAGTGTCCAGCAGTCCCGCCTATCAGTGCCCATCAGTGCTTCCTATCAGTGTTCACAAATGCCACCTATCAGTGCCCATCAGTACCACTTATCAGTGCCCATCAGTACCACCTATCAGTGCTGCCTATCAGTGCCCATCAGTGTTTGCCTATCAGTGCCCATCAGTGTTGCCTATCAGTGCGTATCAGTGCCCATCAGCACCGCCTATCAGTTCTCACAAGTGCCGCCTATCAGTTCCCATTAGTACTACCCATCAGTGCCCAGCAGTGCCGCCTATCAGTGCTCATCAGTGCTCACAAGTGCCACCTATCAGTGCCCATCAGTACCACCTATCAGTGCTGCCTATCAGTGCAGCGTATCAATGCAGCCTCAGTGCAAATCACAAGCCTATCAGTGCCCATCAGTGCCACCTATTAGTGCAGCCTCATCAGTGCCCATCAGTGCAGCCTATTAGTGCAGCCTTATCAGTGCCCATCACTGCTGCCTCATCAGTGCCCATAAGTGCCCATCACTGAAGGAGAAAAATTACCTGTTTGAAAATTTGTATAACAAACTATGAAAAACTTTTTCTTTTCTGTCTTGTTTCCTTTGTTTAGCAAAAAAATCTAAAATAAAGCTATATTTTTTGTGTAAAAGTGATATGTCATATGGCTACAGTGTTGCACGGCCATATTCACCATATACAGTTAACACAATATTTTTTCATTATATTGGACCTTAAAACCATCATAATAACCACATGGCAGTGCTGAAACGCGTTGTACCGTTACTGGTAATGCAAGAAAAATGTGGAATTGCATTGTACTTTCGATAACCATACTAGCCGCGTTATCTGTACATAGGTACGGGTTCATACATAATCATACAGTACTACATCAATTCCTTATACATACAGTATTTCCTCTTCCTGTTTCTGCTCTTCTTCACCAGGTTCATCTCGACCTGGTGTCTCTCTGCACAGCTGCAGAGTAGATAGATTTCCTGGGGAAGGTTCAGAATTCTTCCACTTAGCGGACCTGAAAAAAAAAACCTCTCTCAATCTTCATTAACCATTCGATACTGGACCCTTGTCAACCACTAACTCCTTCTCAATAGTCAGTAAGCAATGTCCTGCTCCCACGTGACTGTTACATGGGACCTCTTCGGCTAGTTGACCATCCTTGGGCTTAGGGATCATTTGGTCTTCTGGGTCTCCCTCATTGAAGACCTCACTTTGCATTGGAGCTTCTTGATCAACATTTGGATTGCCTACGATACCAGGAAGAACAGGTCCTTCACAATTAGGGTTTCTGTTGTCCTCTGGTCCTCCTATGTCACCATTGTTCTTTGGTCCTCCTAGGTCACCATTGTTCTTTGGTCGTCCTATGTCACCATTGTTCTTTGGTCCTCCTAGGTCACCATTGTTCTTTGGTCGTCCTATGTCACCATTGTTCTCTGGTGCTCCTATGTCACCATTGTTCTTTGGTCGTCCTATGTCACCGTTAGGTACGTTTACTAGCTGTTGAGATTCCGGTTGATCTTCCTTCCCTTGGATGTACTCTTTTCCTTTAGCCTTGACTTTGGATTTTATCCCTATAGGCAGAAACAACTTGTTAAAAATGATTTTACTTTTGTGATGGACTTGAAACTAAAATAAAAATGTTATGTTATAATTAGAACTATTAAAGTGTTTTTCGGTTTATATTTCTTTCATTTCGGTTAATATTTCCATATTTCCTTTTGTATATGCATATGTATGTATGAGAATGATCAATACTGCTGATTTTCCTTGATAAAGATTTTGTCAGATATCAGGAATGAAATGAAGAGATAGGTGTTTTAAAGTTAGAAGTACATCTTGGAACTTAAGGTTGAATATACAAAGGACATGTTATTAAGAACAGATGTAATCCTCCCCACTCTCCACTCTCACTCCTAATTACGGCCCCTCCTTTATGTTGGATTCCTGGACATGTGTGGAAATACAGATGGACTTTTCTCTATAGGAAGTTCCCAGCCCCACTGCATTTCCTGTATAGCTTACCATAGCTTCAAGAAGAAACTGTGACTTTGCCCCCCCATCTCCTCTTCAACCCCCACCAAAGGAATTCTATGTAAAATGGCGTATGAGTCTGAAAAAAGACACGAGGGAACTTTATGCCACATGACAAGAAGAGCTGAAATGGACGTGTAATAAGGAACCACCCTTCTATATGAATTGACCAATGACAGACTCACAAGGGGGTGGGTGGTATTGAGGATTGATGGGTGTTTCTGTTTAATGTGAACCAATGAAAATGCATTCTGTGCTCGTGTGCTAAAAAATAAAGTGAACTGCTCAGACGGCAGCCACTCTCTTGGCCGTTGAACGTTGGAGAGGTGAGATGTGAAATCATTTTGTCTAGATTACATTGTCTCACCCATAGTAATTTGAGTCTTCCGGCAGAAATAGGTAACCCTGAGATTGGATCAGGATATCAATTAAGTAATGAGTCTCTATCACTTTCTTCATGCCAACTCATGGTGGCCCATACAGGCTATGAACAATAATCTATTTATTTCTAATGGCCAACCTCTCCATATAGGAATAATTGATCTATAGTTGCCAACTTATTTGATATGTCACACATAGGGAAGTAGATTGATACTTAAAGTAGAGCTTTTTTCCCCATTATGGATAGAGTAAGGGATGGTTTTTAACCCCTATTACCTTTTTTTTCACCATCTGTGTCCCATTGCGGATATTTCCCTTCACTTCCTGTCCTATAGCCAATTAGGAAGTGTGAGGAAATCTCTGCAAATTAAGGGAATTCCTTAGGGACCCCCCAGGTCACCAGAACTAGTGTCCCCATTGGCAGATTTCCCCTCTTACTTTTCTGGTGACAACGCAGATTTGGGGATTTTCTTTTACTTTCACTTTTATGGTAAACAGGACACAGAGAGGGTGAATCTTCCCAACGGGGACATCAATAAACCCTGACAGGTGTTCTAATCCCTCTCCACTCCATCAAAAAAAAAAGTTTTGCCTTTAGTTATACTTTAAAGTAAGGTTGTCCCGATACCGATACTAGTATCGGTATCGGGACCGATACTGAGCATTTGCGCGAGTACATGTACTCGCGCAAATGCTCCCGATGCTTCACCGATACTTTTTTTTCTTCCTCTGAGAGGGGGCGAAGAGGAGACTGAGAGGGGGCGGAGAGGAGACTGAGAGGGGGCGGAGAGGAAGGCAGAGAGGAGGCGGAGAGGAGCACAGTCCTTGGGTATGTAAAACATGCCACTGGAGGAGAGGAGAGCTGCTGCCGATGCCGCCGTCTAGTTGATGGGCGCTCAGGGAACATAACAGCTTTCATTTGAATAGCTGTGTGTTCCCCGCCGCGCGTTGTCATATATAGCCCCTCCCCCTTGTCCGGGCACTTTGATAGACAGATCAACTATCTCAGGATTGGACAGGTGATCTGTCTATCAAAGTGCCCGGACAAGGGGGAGGGGCTATATATGATGACGAGCGGCGGGGAACACACAGCTATTCAAATGAAAGCTGTTATGTTCCCCGAGCGCCGATCAACTAGACGGCGAGGGGAGACCTACACAAAGCTGCATTTGGGGACATGGCTGCATTGGGAGACACAAGGCTGAATTTGGGGAGACACAAGGCTGCATTTGGGGAGACACAATGCTGCATTTGGGGAGACACACGGCTGCATTTGGGGAGACACAAGGCTGCATTTGGGGAGACACAAGGCTGCATTTGGGGAGACACACGGCTGCATTTGGGGAGACACAGGGCTGCATTTGGGGAGACACGGCTGCATTTGGGGAGACACAGGGCTGCATTTGGGGAGACACAGGGCTGCATTTGGGGAGACACAAGGCTGCATTTGGGGAGACACACGGCTGCATTTGGGGAGACACAGGGCTGTATTTGGGGACACAAGGCTGCATTTGGGGAGACACAAGGCTGCATTTGGGGAGACACAAGGCTGCATTTGGGGAGACACACGGCTGCATTTGGGGAGACACACGGCTGCATTTGGGGAGACACACGGCTGCATTTGGGGACACAAGGCTGCATTTGGGGAGACACAAGGCTGCATTTGGGGAGACACACGGCTGCATTTGGGGAGACACAGGGCTGCATTTGGGGAGACACAGGGCTGCATTTGGGGAGACACACGGCTGCATTTGGGGAGACACAGGGCTGCATTTGGGGACACAAGGCTGCATTTGGGGAGACACAAGGCTGCATTTGGGGAGACACACGGCTGCATTTGGGGAGACACACGGCTGCATTTGGGGACACAAGGCTGCATTTGGGGAAACAAGGCTGCATTTGGGGAGACACAAGGCTGCATTTAGGGAGACACAAGGCTGCATTTGGGGAGACACACGGCTGCATTTGGGGAGACACAAGGCTGCATTTGGGGAGACACACGGCTGCATTTGGGGACACAAGGCTGCATTTGGGGAAACAAGGCTGCATTTGGGGACACGGCTGCATTTGCAAGAAATTTGCAGCCCCGCCAGACTTTTAGGACTCCCTGAGTCTCTTCCACTAATACAGTAGTACTGACCAAATTGATTCCTACACTGACCTACCTGACCACTGCACTAACCTACCATATCGCTACCCTGACCTACCTGATTCCTACACTGACCTACCTGACCACTGCACTAACCTACCCAATTCCTACACTGACCACTACACTGACCTACCTGATTCCTACACTGACCCACCTTATTCCTACACTGACCTACCTGATTCCTACACTGACCCACCTTATCCCTACACTGACCCACCTTATCCCTACACTGACCCACCTGATTCCTACACTGACCACCTCACTAACCTACTTGATCCCTAATCTACATGATTCCTATACTGACCACTAGACTGACCTACCCGATTCCTGCACTACTCACCCCCCCCCCCCATACGAACAGTGTAGATCGGTTGATTTTGCTGGCCTCCATGATAGTCCACCGCAGCACCAGGTACTGTTCCTGACACCCAGACGCTTCTCAGTACCCCCTGCTAAGAGCTTCTCCAATAGCCGATGTACGCTCTGCACCGCCCCTCCCCTCCGCTGTTCTCACACACACATGGGCCACCCGCACCAGAGGGATCATAGGGGACAGACTGGACCACAGGAGTCACTGGGCGGGGGGGCAACACAGCACACTTTGGGGGGGCACAGTAATGATGTTGCGCCCCCCCCCCCAAATGTTGCACACAGGGCGAGAGTACCAGATGCCCTTCCCATGCCACTTCAATCTGGGGATGTCTGGTCACCCTACTCTACTTTCACCATGTAATCCCATAACATGATCCATCGAAAAGTATGATCGTGTTCATGAACAAGGTATCCCAGTGCTGACGGCTCGATGCAAAACCATTGATCATTTTCCTCCCTGGTAAAAATTATATTTTTTTACTTTTTGCTGTAATAAATATCCCCCAAAAATATATAAAAAAAACATATTTATTCTTCAGTTTAGGCCGATACGTATTCTTCTACGTATTTTTGGTAAAAAATATCGCAATAAGCGTTTATTGATTGGTTTGCGCAAAAGTTATAGCGTTTACAAAATAGGGGGTACGTTTTATGGCATTTTTATCAATATTTTTTTTTTACTAGTAATGGCGGCGATCAGCGATTTTTTTCGGTACTGCGACATTATGGTGGACACTTCGGACACTTTTGACACATTTTTGGGACCATTGGCATTTTTATAGCGATCAGTGCTATAAAAATGCATTAGATTACTATAAAAATGCCACTGGCAGGAAAGGGGTTAACACTAGGGGGCGGGGAAGGGGTTAAGTATGTTCCCTGGGTGTGTTCTAACTGTAGGGGGGGTGGCCCCACTAGGGGAAATGACTGATCTTCTGTTCATACATTGTATGAACAGAAGATCAGCATTTCCCCCCCTGACAGGACCGGGAGCTGTGTGTTTACACACACAGCTCCCGGTCCCCGCTCTGTAACGAGCAATCGCGGGTGCCCGCGGCGGTCAACAAGGCCTAGAGCAGTGAAGGCGAACCTCGGCACCCCAGATGTTTTGGAACTACATTTCCCATGATGCTCATGCACTCTTCAGTGTAGTTGAGCATCATGGGAAATGTAGTTCCAAAACATCTGGCATGTCAAGGTTCACCATCACTGGCCTATAGCAACAAGAATACCATCCCCACTGTGAAGCGTGGTGGTGGCTCACTGATGTTTTGGAGGGGGGGGAGGGTGTAAGCACTAAAGGCAGGGGGGAGAATCTGGTGAAAATTGGCAAGACAAAGGCAGCATGTTATCAGAAAATACTGGCAGACAATTTGTATTCTTCAGCAGGAAAGCTGCTCATGGGATGTTCTTGGACTTTCCAGCATGACAATGACCTTAAGCAACAGAGAAAGCCACTCCAGGTGAGTCTACAGTCAATCCCCACACACACTAGTCGGGTGCTGGCCCAGCTTAGCAGTGCCGGCCCAAGACGTTGTGCTGCCTGGGACCAAGAATGAAACGCTGCCCCCCCCCAGAAAAAAAATCACGCCAACCAAAAGGCCCCCACATTCATTATTTTATATCATGATAACTAAAGGGGACCTGTCATGGCTTTATACATGTATATAGGAGTATAAAGAGGACCTGTCATGGCTCTATACATGTATAAAGGAGTATAACGAGGGCCTGTCATGGCTCTATAGATGTATAAAGGCGTATAAAAGGACCTGCCATGGCTCTATACATGTATAAAGGAGTATAACGAGGACCTGTGAATTGCCGGCAGCCACAATGTCTTTTGCGCAAACTAATCAATGTACGCTAATTGTGTTTTTTTTGTTGTACCAAAAATATGTAAAAGAATACATATTGGCCTTAACTGAAGAAAATTGTTTATTTTTCTAAATTTTGGGGATATTTATTATAGAAAAATGTTAAAAAATATATATAATTTATAGCACAAAAAATAAAAACCGCAGAGGTGATCAAATATCACCAAAAGAAAGCTCTATTTGTGGGGAAAAAAGGACATCAATTTTATTTGGGTAGCGGAGCTGGCGGAACGGGCTGGCGGGCATCAGTATGCTGCCCCCCTAAAAGTGCTGCCTGGTACAATGACTAAGCACTAACATTTGTGTGAAAAGGGTCTACTGCTTTGTCCCCTGCTCCATCTGCTAACCACCTGTCAGGCCCCGTACACACGACAGAGTTTCTCGGCAGAATTCACAGAGAAACTCGGTCAAAACCCGGATTCTGCCGAGAAACTCTGTCGTCTGTACAGTTTTGGATCGATGGAGCCGCCGAGGAGCTCGACGAGAAAATAGAGAACATGTTCTCTATTTTCTCGTTGTTCTATGGGAGAAGGCGGCCCGCCGAGCTCCTCGGCGGCTTCATCCCAAAACTTGACGAGGAACTCGACGTGCCAAGCACGTCGAGTTCCTCTGTCGTGTGTACGGGGCCTCACATGAAGCTTCGATAAAGATGATTTTTGGAAGTGCAGCGGTCCAGAATCATTTGCTTTATTAATGACCCTAAGCACAAGGCCAAGGTGACCCTCCAGTGGTTACATCAGGAAAAGGTGAAGGTTCTGGAGTGTCCATCTCAGTCTCCTGACCTTAGCCACTTAACTACTTGCTGACCAGCCGCCGCAGTTATACGGCGGCAGGTCGGCTCCCCTGCGCGAGAGCACATAACTATACGTCACCTCGCGAAGCGGCCACTAGGGGGCGCGTGCGCGCGCCGCCCGCTCTCCCCTGATGCCGACGCGCATTCCCGGCGGTTGCGATCACCGCTGGGCACACGCGATCGCTCGTTACAGAGCGAGAACCGGGAGCTGTGTGTGTAAACACACAGCTCCCGGTCCTGTCAGGGGGAGAAATTACCTATCGTCTGTTCATACAATGTATGAACAGGATTTCCCCATGTCAGTCCCCTCCCCCCCTTCAGTTAGAACACACCCAGGAAACATACTTAAAGCGGATCTCCACTCTAAAGTGGAGTCCCACTGATCGGCACCCTCCCCCCTCCGGTGTCACATTTGACACCTTTCAGGGGGGAGGGGGGTGCAGATACCTGTCTACAGACAGGTATCTGCACCCACTTCTGGCCCTACGATGCGGGAAAAAGACAGGTTTTTCCTGGCTTCCCGTCTGTCCCCTGTTGTATGCTGGGAACACTCGGCTCCCAGCACACAGCGGGAGCCAATCGGCAGGCGCAGCGCGACTCGCGCATGCGCCGTAGGGAACCGGGCAGTGAAGCCGGAGCGCTTCACTTCCTGGTTCCCTCACCGTGGATGGAGGGGGGAGCAGCAGGGTGACGAGCGATCGGCTCGTCATCTGCTGCGATCACCGCTGGACTCCAGGACAGGTAAGTGTCCTTATATTAAAAGTCAGCAGCTGCAGTATTTGTAGCTGCTGGCTTTTAATATATTTTTTTAGTGGCACATCCGCTTTAACCCCTTTCTCCGCCCCCTAGTGTTAACCCCTTCCCTGCCAGTGAAATTTTTATAGTAATCAATGCATTTTTATAGCACTGATCGCTATAAAAATGCCAATGGTCCCAAAAATGTGTCAAAAGTGTCCGAAGTGTCCGCCATAATGTCGCAGTACCGGAAAAAAAATCACTGATCGCCGCCATTACTAGTAAAAAAAAATATTAAGAAAAATGTCATAAAACGATCCCCTATTTTGTAGACGCTATAACTTTTGTGCAAACCAATCAATAAATGCTTATTGCGATTTTATTTACCAATAATAGGTAGAAGAATACGTATCGGCCTAAACTGAGGACATTTTTTTTATATATATATATATTTTTGGGGGATATTTATTATAGCAAAAAGTAAAAAATATTCATTTTTTTTCAAAATTGTCGCTCTATTTTTGTTTATTTATTTATTTATTTTTTGTTTATAGCGCAAAAACTAAAAACCGCAGAGGTGATCAAATACCACCAAAAGAAAGCTCTATTTGTGGGGAAAAAAGAACGCCAATTCTGTTTGGGAGCCACGTTGCACGACCGCGCAATTGTCAGTCAAAACGACGCAGTGCCGAATTCGCAAAAAGTGGCCTGGTCTTTGACCAGCAATATGGTCCGGGGGTTAAGTGGTTAAGGACCGCGGCACGGGTACGACCCCTTTAATTTGCCGCTGTGTGGTCGCGCACACATGCCGCTGGGTTGGTGTGCTCGTGACCCTGAGCCCCTGGGACCCGCGGACTTGATGTCCACCGGTGTCCCGTGATCTGGTTACAGAGCTAAAGAACAGGGAGATGTCAGTGTAAGCACAACATCTCCCCGTTCTTCCGAGTGACAGGTCACTGATCATCTGTTCCATGTCATCGGGAGCAGCGATCAGTGACGTGTCACTCATAGCCACGCCCCCTAACAGTAAGAATCACTCCCTAGGTCACACTTAACCACTTCGGCGCCCCCTACAGGTTAACCTCTTCACTGCCAGTGTCATTTTTACAGTAATCAGAGAGTCAGGACGCTCTCTACTGTGTGTTAGTGGGCGTCCTGACTCTCCTGCAGTCCAAGGGAGGGGGCGAGCACGACACTCCACACCAGGGAGAAAGCCTCACATTACTGTGTGGAGTTACAGACAGAAGAACAGGAAGTGAGGATTTCTCAGAAGAAATAAGGACATTTAGAAGCAAAATGGAAGGATGAGGTAAGTGAAGGAGGACTGCACTGAGGTGAAGGAAGCTATTTAGGGGAATAAATTGTACCTTTACAACCCCTTTAATATCTATAATAATATTTACATGTACATAAGTCTGCAGCCGCTAGAACCTTGTTTTAGCCATCAATTGAAGCTCATCTTTGGTTTTATATTTCTTCACCAATAAACATTCACTTACATAAGTAGAAGATGAAAATCAGTACACAGACAGCGGTTAGAATAAGTGGCGAAATGTCCATCGTTCCGCAAGGAGGGCGATCTGTAAAATACGGGTGACACCAACATAACACATCTGACTGTAATATAACCACAATGTTTCAAATGATAACTTCCAGACCCATCACAGATTATTCTATTCCCAATAAATGTGCACATTGGGGTAGATTCAAGTACAATTGCGCATTTTTTACGGAGGCGCAGGGCAAAGTTTTTGCCCTGCGCCCCCGCAAAATTACTGCGCTGCCCTTGATTCACGGAGCAGTAGCTCCGTAAATTGCGTGTGCGCTCCGGCAAAATGCCCGGTGTAAGCGAGCGCAATTTAAATGATCCCGTAGGGGGCGGGAATCATTTAAATTAGGCGCGTTCCCGCGGCGATCGTAGAGCGCATGCTCCGTCTGGAAACTTTCCCGACGTGCATTGCGGCAAATGACGTCGCAAGGACGTCATTTGCTTCAAAGTGAACGTGAATTCCGTCCAGTGCCATTCACGAATCAATTACGCAAACTACGTAGAATTCAAATTTCGCGACGCGGGAACGACGGGAATACGTAACATTGGCTGCCCCTGCTAATAGCAGGGGCAGCCTTACGCGAAAACCGCCGTACGCAAACGACGTAAACTGCGTACGCAGGGCTCGCGTAACGTTGTGAATTGCATACTAACGGGAACGCCACCTAGCGGCCATCGCAAGAATGCATCCTAAGATATGCGAGCATAAGAGCCTTATGCCGCGCATATCTTAGGCTGCAGTCGGCGTAACGAGGTTCCTGAATCAGGAACATTCGTTACGCCGGCGCAAGTAAGCAATTGCGCTGCGTAACGATGGTTACGCAGGCGCAATTGCTTCTTGAATCCAGCCCACTGTCGCTAGATCTATTTTACTGCTTTCATTTTCATTAACAAATTCCAAACAAAATAGCACCAAAAAATGATACTTAGTTCTGTATTCTCTAAAAAGGGGTGATACTGGGAGGTGGGTAAGGGGTGGGACCAAGGAGAGGTCCTCGGGGGTGGGTAAGGGGTGGGACCAAGGAGCGGTCCTCGGAGGTGGGTAGGGGGCGGAGTCAAGGGGTGGAGTTCCTGCACCTATTCTCTGGATATAATCAATCTGTGACTACCCACAACCAAACCCCAAGAGAAAAAGCGGAATGAGGAGCTAGGATACCCCCCCGGAACCCCCTTCTACTCACAGCGTATGAGGAGGATCACCAGGATAGCAATGCAGAATGCCGGAATGACAATCATATTGGAGGCGATCATGGCCGGGCTACAGAAAACTCCCACAGTAGAAGAGAATCTTACATCTGGGAAACGATCACAAAGACAAATATATTATTAATAGGGAATAGATGGTTGTTTTCTACAAGACTTCAATCATTGTTACATCCTGTCAGGGAGAGAGGAGACTAATGGTGTGTCCCTTGTACATAGGGACACCGATTGGTCACCTCCCCCATTCAGTCCCCTCCCCCCACAGTTAGAATCACTCCCTAGGGAACACATTTAACCCCTTGTTCGCCCCCTGGTGTTAAGCCCCTTCCCTGCCAGTCACATTTATACAGTAATCAGTGCATATTTATAGCAGTGTTCGCTGTATAAATGTGAATGGTGCCAAAAATGTGTCAATAGTGTCCGATATGTCCGCCGCAATGTCACGGTCCTGACACAAATCGCAGATCACCGCCATTACTAGTAAAAAAATAAAAAATAAATCATAAATCTATCCCCTATTTTGTAGACGCTATGGGCCAGATTCTCAAAAGAGAGACGCCGGCGTATCGCCTGATACGCCGTCGTATCTCTGAGTCCGCCCGTCGTATCTATGCGCCTGATTCATAGAATCAGTTACGCATAGATAACCATTAGATCCGACAGGCGTAAGGCTCTTACGCTGTCGCGTCTTAAATGCAATTTTTTTTTTCGCCGCCAGGTGTCGCCGACGGCGTTTTCCCGATCGTGTATGCAAATTAGCAAAATACGCGAATTCCCGAACGTACGCCCGACCGACGCAGTGAAGTTACGACGTTTACGTAAGATTTGCGACGCGTAAAGTATGCCCCTGGGTATATGAGGCGCAGTCAATGTTAAGTATGGCCGTCGTTCCCGCATCGAAATTTGAACATTTACGTTGTTTGCGTAAGTCGTCCGTGAATGGCGCTGGACGCCATTTACGTTAACGTCGAAACCAATGACGTCCTTGCAACGTCATTTAGCGCAATGCACGTCGGGAAATTTTAGGGACGGCGCATGCGCAGTACGTTCGGCGCGGGAACGCGCCTAATTTAAATGATCCACGCCCCCTACCCGGATCATTTGAATTAGGCGGGCTTGCTTTACAGGCAAGTGCTTTGTGAATCAAGCACTTGCCCGTAAAACTTGCGGCGGCGTAGCGTAAATGAGATACGTTACGCCGCCGCAAAGATGCCGCGATCTACAAGAATCTGGCCCTTAAACTTTTGCACAAACCAATCACTATACGTTTATTGCGATTTTTTTTATGTAGAAGAATACGTATCGCCCTAAACTGAGGAAAAATTGCATTTTTTGTTAAATTGTAATATCTATTATAGCAAAAAGTAAAAAAATATTGTGTTTTTTTTTTTTTCAAAATTGACGCTCTTTTTTTGTTTATAGCGCAAAAAATAAAAACCGCAGAGGGGATCAAATACCACCAAAAGAAAGCTTTATTTGTGGGGGGGGGGAAGGACGCCAATTTTGTTTGGGAGCCGCGGCGCACGACCGCGCAATTGTCATTCAAAGGTTGACAGCGCTGAAAGCTGAAAATTGGCCTGGGTAGGAAGGGGGTGAAAATGTCCGGTATTGAAGTGGTTAAAGCATTGCAGTGTCCATTAAGCACTTAAGGACCGAGCCTCTTTCTGAGATTTGGTGTTTTTTGTGAGATTTTTTTTTTTTTTGCTAGAAAATTACTTAGAACCCCGAAACATTATAAAAAAAAATTCTACCCAGAGAATAAAATGGCGGCCGTTGCAATACTTTTTGTCACACCGTATTTGCGCAGCGGTCCTCCAAGTGCACGTTTTTGGGAATAAAAAAAATCAATTTGAAATAAAAAATAAAACAGTAAAGTTAGCCCAATTTTTTTTTTATATTGTGAAAGATAATGTTACGCCGAATAAATTGATACCGAACATATCAGGCTTCAAATTTGCGCCCTCTCGTGGAATGGCGACAAACTTTTACCCTTAAAAAACTCCATAGGCGACGTTGAAACAATTCTACAAGTTGCATGTTTTCTGTTATAGAGGAGGTCTAGGGCTAGAATTATTGCTCTCGCTCTACCGATCGCGGTGATACCTCACTTGTGTGGTTTGAACGCCGTTTTCATGTGCGGGCGCTGCTCAAGTAATGCGTTCGCTTCTGCGCGCAAGCTCGACAGGGGCGCATTAAAAAATATATATTTTTTTCTCTTATTTATTTTACTTATTTTTTTTATTTTTTTTTACGCTTTTATCCCTATTACTGTACAAGGAATGTAAACATCACTTGTAATCGAAAAAAAGCATGACAGGTCCTCTTAAAGTGGAGTTCCACCCAAAAATGAAACTTCCGCTTTTCGGAACCCTCCGATGTCACATTTGGCACCTTTCAGGGGGAGGGGGGAGCAGATACCCGTCTAATACAAGTATTTGCTCCCACTTCCTGACATAGATCACCGCGGTGATCGCGGTGACCTACGTCATGTCCGGCGCCTACACTGTCCTCCCCCCGCTGTCTTCTGGAAAACACAAAGGTCCCAGAAGAGAGCGGGGACCAGCGAAGATGCGCCATGCGACTGCGCAGTAGGGAACCGGGCAGTGAAGCCGCAACGCTTCACTTCCTAAATCCCTCACCAATGTTTTTTTCTTTGTAGTTAAGAGGGCGGGGCTGGAAGGGAGCATTTGTCTTTTAGACACACACCCCCTTCTATGACACTGCAGTGAGAGGCGTGCCTCTACTGCAGCATTTTTATTGGACAGCTTGGGCTAATGGTACTTTCCCATTGGTCCAAGACTCCAAGCTGCCCATTGAGCTCACAGTGCCTTAGACAAGATGTGAGGAGAGGCACTGTGAGCTCATCCTCTCGGAGTGTGCCAGCTTGTATTGCCCGGCCGCTCTATATGCAGCTTTTGACAGGCTGCACAAGGAGCCCCGTATCTCCGGAAACCATAGATGATAGGAGCCCCACATTTTGACCAGTGGTGGGGGAGGACTTCAGCTACCTACCCCCCAGGAGGCAGCCCCAGGTGAGGCCTGGCAGCCTTAGGCCTGGGGGGCAAGTCCAGTCAAGTGGCCCATTGAACCGCCAAATCAGCTCACCATCCATGGCCCACCTGGTTTTTAAATGCAGCCTCACCAGTGCCCATCAATGCAGCCTGATCACTGGGGAAGCAGGGCTGTCTTAATGAGAGGGCACTGCCCAGGGGCCCTAGCTGCATGGGGGGTCCCTGCACTTTCCCCAAAGCAGCTGGTCCTTGAGCCCACGCTGCCCCGTAATTTGGGGCCTCATGATGGCACTGAGCGTGATAGATACACAGGGGGGGCAGTCTGCCTCCTACCTACTTGATGTCTGTTTACCTGCACTGTCATCATTGTAGGGGCCCCAGAGCATTACTTTGCCCAGGGGCCCATGATGCTATAAAGACGGCCCTGTGGGGAAGGTTACATGGGGTGTATGGGGGGAGATGGAGGATCAGCTAGGGGTGTAAGGGTCTCTCACCTCAGTGATCTCAGCAGGTCCTTGCATGCCATGTCCCGACTCCCTGGCACGCCCTGCCTCTGCCTGCTTCCAAGAATCCGATCCCAGGGAGTTGCAGTTTCCTCTGCGCACCCACTTGGAGCTTGAGCAAATAGTAGTAGGCAGCAGCTGCCGGCCATTTTGACCATCATTTGGAGCGGCCTGGGAGGCAATTGCCACCCTGCCCCGTGGCCCAGCCCTCCCCTGGATCACCGAGCTACAACCCTCAAAGTCATTCCTTTATTTTTTATTAAAAAAATAATCTTTTTAATGTTTTTTTTATTTTTTTATGCTCATGGCTCCCCTGCCTCCCCTGACTGCACGTCCCTGGTCTGGGCATCTAACGATCACTGATCCCCCGGGTCACAAAAGAGTAAACACAACAAAACATGATCGCCCCGTTAGGTCATAATCATATGAAGAGGATAAAGGAAAACAATCTTTATCAATACTCACTTGTTTCTCTATGTCTGTTCATGAAGAAAAATATCCAGTAGATCACTCTACAGAGCAGAAAAGATCCTGGCACGGCAGCGACGGCACACCACCACCCTGCTGGCATAATCGCTTCTGGAACACACAAAACAAATAAAGAGAATTAGGCCACTTCTGCTGGACGTTTAGGCACACCTCCCAACATTTTGAGATGGGAATGAGGGACACCAACCAGCAAAGGTATGTAGGTATAGGACACGCCCCCCTGTCACACCCCCCTCAACCACTTAAGACCCAGACCATTATGCAGCTAAAGGACCGGGCCCCTTTTTGCGATTCGGCACTGCGTCGCTTTAACTGACAATTGCGCGGTCGTGCGACAAAAAAAATTGGCGTCCATTTTTTTCCCACAAATAAAGCTTTCTTTTGGTGGTATTTGATCACCTCTGCGGTTTTTATTTTTTGCGCTATGAACAAAAATAGAGCGACAATTTCGATAAAAAAATCCACTATTTTTTACTTCTTGCTATAATAAATATCCCCCAAAAATATATATATATAAAAAAAATTTCCTCAGTTTAGGCCGATACGTATTCTTCTACCTATTTTTGGTAAAAAAATATCGCAATAAGCGTTTATCGATTGGTTTGCGCAAAATGTATAGGGGTAGATTCAGAAAGAAGTTACGCTGGTGTATCTATTGATACGCCGCGTAACTTCTAGGATGCTCCGGCGTATCTTTTTTCTGTATTCAGAAAACAAGATACGCCGGAATTTGGCTAAGATCCGACTGGCGTAAGTCTCTTACGCCGTTGTATCTTAGTTGCATATTTACGCTGGCCGCTAGGTGGCGCTTCCGTCGATTTACGTGAGGAATATGCAAATTAGGTAGATACGCCGATTCAGAAACGTACGTCCGCCCGGCGCATTTTTTTACGTCGTTTACGTCCGGCTTTTTCCGGTGTAAAGTTACCCCTGCTATATGAGGGGTATCCTATGTTAAGTATGGACGTCGGGCCAGCGTCGAATTTTCCGTCGATTACGTCGTTTGCGTAAGTCGTTTGCGAATAGGGCTGGGCGTAATTTACGTTCACGTCGAAAGCATTGGCTTTTTGCGGGTTAATTTGGAGCATGCGCACTGGGTTACGTTACGTGCGCCGTTAGTCAAAAACTTCAATTACGTGGGGTTAGTCTTCATTGCCATACAACACGCCCACTACATGGATAATTTGAATTCCGCGGGCTTACGCCGGACCACATACACTACGCTGCCTTAACTTAGGGCGCAGGTTCTTTGTGAATACAGAACCTGCCTCACTAAGTTACGGCGGCGTAGCGTATCTGAGATACGCTACGCCCGCACAAAGTTACGGCGGGCTATCTGAATCTAGCCCATAGTTTCTACAAAATAGGGGATAGTTTTATGGCATTTTTATTAATAATTTGATTTTTTACTACTAATGGCGGCGATTTGCGATTTTTTTTCGTGACTGCGACATTATGGCGGACACATCGGACACATTTTTGGGACCATTGTCATTTTCACAGCGAAAAATGCTATAAAAATGCACTGATTACTGTGGAAATGACAATTGCAGTTTAGGAGTTAACCACAGGGGGGCGCTGTAGGGGTTAAGTGTGACCTCATATGTGTTTCTAACTGTAGGGGGGCGGGGCTGGACATGTGATGTCAGTGATCGTTGTTCCCTATATCAGGGAACAGACGATCACTGACATTGCCACAGAGAAGAACGGGGAAGGTGTGTTTACACTCACCTCCCCCCGTTCTTCAGCTCCTGTGACCGATCGCGAGACTCCGGCGGCGATCGGGTCCACGGGTCCCACGGCCTACGGTCACGGAGCTTCGGACCGGGTCGCGCGAGACCCACGGCTGGGCACTTAAAGGGGTCATACCCTTACGTGATTGTGCCCAGCCGTGCCATTCTGCCAACGTATATCGGCGTTAGGCGGTCCTTAAGCGGTTAACCACCTCAATACCGCACGCCGTCATATGATGTCCTGGTATTTAGGGGAAGGGGGATATATGAATGATGGGTCCAGCTACAGGCATCATTCAGATATCCTTCTTTTCACCCGGTCGATTCTGCGCACCATAAGAATGATCATAGCGGCAGTTCCGCCGCTTGATCGTTCTTATAGGCGACGGAAGGGGACGGTATTGCACCCCATTGAAGTCAATGCGGAACAAATTATTTTCGTTTCCATTGACTTCTATGGGGAAACTCGCTTTGATATGTGAGTACTTTGGATTACGAGCGTTCTCCTGGAAGGGATTATACTCGTAATCCGAGGTTCCACTGTATAATGTTCTGTTGGCCAAAAATGCAATTACATTTTTTGGGGGAATTTCCCAGGCATATATTTAGGGGTAGATTCAGATAGAATGGTCTATCTGTCCGCCCGTAATTCAGGGCGCAAGTTCTGTATTCAGAAACAACTTGCACCCTTAGTTACGGCGGCGTAACGCAGGGTTTGACAAATTTGCTTGGAATCTAGGAGCCAGCTAAAAAAGTTAGGAGCCAGAAAACGCGCCCCGTCCCGACGAGCTAGCGCGCAGAAAAAAAGTGCACTTGTAAGACCGCTGCGCAAATACGGCGTGACAAAGTATTGCAACGATCGCCATTTTATTCTCTAGGGTGTTAGGATAAAAATATATATAATGTTTGGGGGTTCTAATTAAAAGGAAGAAGATGGCAGTGAAAATAGTGAAACATGACATTAGAATTGCTGTTTAACTTGTAATGCTTTACTTGTAATACCAACGGCCACCACCAGATGGCGCCAGCTTACACATCTGGTGGTAATAACTTGTAATACCAACGGCTCACCACCAGATGGCACCAGCTCACACAAAAAAAAATGTTTTTTTTTTTTTTTTGCCCCCCTTCCAAGCCAAGTCGCCAGGACCCTATTTCTAGTCGCCATGGCGACCGGGACTTGTCGAGCCCTGGTGTAACGTATCTGTGTCGGCGTAAGCCCGCCTAATTCAAATGTGGATGACGTGGGCGTGTTTTATGTATATTAACTGTGACCCCGCGTACTTGACGTTTTTTACGCGCCGTTCGTGAAAAAATCCCAGTGCGCACGCTCGAAATTCCGCCGCAAATCGTCATTGCTTTAGACGTGAACGTAAATGACGTCCAGCCCTATTCGCGAACGACTTGCGCAAACGACGTAAAATTTTCAAAACTCGACATGGGAACGACGGCCATACTTAACATAGGATACGCCTCATATAGCAGGGGTAACTATACGCCGAAAAAAGCCTAACGTAAACAACGTAAAAAAAATGCGCCGGCCGGACGTACGTTTCTGAATCGGCGTATCTAGCTCATTTGCATATTCCTCGCTTAACTATGCGGAAGCGCCACCTAGCGGCCAGCGTAAATATGCAGCCTAAGATACGACGGTGTAAAACACTTACGCCGGTCGGATCTTAGGGAAATCTATGCGTAACTGATTCTCTGAATCAGGCGCATAGATACGACGGCCCGCACTCAGAGATACGATGGCGTATCTGGAGATACGCCGTCGTATCTTGTCTCTGAATCTACCCCTTAGTATCTATCTACTCCAAAAAAGTTGTGAGTCTCATTGGAGTCAGTGCCAGGCCCCGAGGTTCCTTACCGTCCAGACAGATGATCAGCACAGCAAACTCTTTTAAGAACCCGAGAATATTGTCTGCAATAGTGAAGGTTCTGTTGATCAGGCCGAGTATCTTGTCCTCGTTCACTAAATCAAAGAAAGAGCATAAACAAATTTTTATGAAAAGCAACATCCGATCTGAATTGGTAGATCACACTATTATTGAAGTGGAACCTCGGATTGCGAGTAACGTAGTTCATTGCGCAATACGAGCGCTGTATTTTTCAAAATCCTGACTAGTGTTGTCAGGATTCAAGCCACAGCGGTGTGCAGTACCACCTCATGCCTGAGGTGGGGGGGGGCGCCAGAGCCAAACGGCGTAGTTCGTTTCCGAGACTCTCCGGCGCCCCCACCCCACCTCTGGCCACATGAGGTATTGCATGCCATTGTAGTCAATGTGGAACAAATTATTTTTGTTTCCATTGACTTCAATGGGGAAACTCGCTTTGATATGCGAGTGCTTTGGATTACGAGCATTCTGCTGGAAGGGATTATACTCGTAATCCGAGGTTCCGCTGTATAATGTTCTGGTGGCCAAAAATGCAATTACATTTTTTGGGGGAATTTCCCAGGCATATATTTACGGGTAGATTCAGATAGAATGGTCTATCTGTTCGCCTGGTGTAATGTATCTCAGATACGTTACGCCGCCGTAATTTAGGGCGCAAGTTCTGTATTCAGAAACAACTTGCGCCCTTAGTCACGGCGGCTATTGCATGCCATTGTAGTCAATGTGGAACAAATTATTTTTGTTTCCATTGACTTCAATGGGGAAACTCGCTTTGATATACAAGTGCTTTGGATTACAAGAATTCTCCTGGAACGGATTATCCTCGTAATCCGAGGTTCCACTGTAAACATTTATACAGCTCTGACCTATGCCACAGTGCTGTACATAGAACACTGAGCCAGTCACATCAGTCTCTGTACCAGAGGAGCTTACACTCTAATCTTCCCTCCCCCCACAGTCACACACTATTATTATACATTTATATAGCTCTGCCCAGGGCTTTTTTTCATAGAAAATAGGCGCAGGAACTCCCCCTTTCTGAGCCACCCCTTTTCTCCACCCCCTACCTGCTTCCAAACACCGTTCCTTGGTTTCATCCCCTACCCACCTCCCAGTACTGCCCTTTTAGAGGCATCAATTTGTGGTGCTAAGTAATTCGTAAGGAATATGGTAATTATAACAAGAAAAGCAGTAAAATCAATTCCCTGCAGCCAGTAATAATAGAGCCCCCCACCAGCAACAATAGAGCCCCCCGCCAGCAGGGATGGACTGGCCATTGGGACTACAGGGAGTTTCCCGGTGGGCCGATGGCTCAGGGGGCCGGCTTCAGTGACAGCGGACCGCCACCCCCCTCTGCTCCTCTGTCTCTCCCTTCCTGCAGCGCTCACCTGGGGGGAACAGAGAAGCAGGGGGAGGACCAGAGGAGCAGGGGGACAACAGAGGAGCATGGGGGAGGGGACAGACAGCTGACTCAACAGCTATGGCCTGGGAGTTTCTCACTTCTGCCTAATCTTGTCCCATAAGGGGGGGGCACCAAACTGATTCTTTGCCCCGGGTGAAATAATGTCTAGCTTCCCCACTGGTACTGCCTATAAGAGTACCAGTACCAGCCGTTCTACTCTAATAAAGTAGAATGGCTAGTGGCTAGTGAAGGGGGAGAGGGGGCTTGGGTGGCCGGGGGGGGGTGGGGGTGAAGTGGGCCGGTCTGGATAAAGTCCAGGGCCAAATTTTTGTCCCAGTCCAGCCCTGCCCGCCAGCAACAATAGAGCCCCCAGCCAGCAACAATAGACCACCCTGCCAGCAACAATAGATCACCCCGCCGGCAACGATAGACCACCCAGCCAGAAACAAAAAAAGCCCCCAGCCAGCAACAATAGACCACCCCGCAAGCAACAATAGACCACCCCGCCAGCAACAATGGACCACCCCGCCAGCAACAATAGACCACCCAGCCAGCAACAATAGACCACCCAGCCAGCAACAATAGACCACCCTGCCAGCAACAATAGACCACCCAGCCAGCAACAATAGACTCCCAGAAGCAACAGCAGATCTCCCCACCGCCAGCAGCAATAGACTCTCCAGCAGCCAGCAACCATAGACCCCTCCCTCAACAGTGGATCTCTCCCAGCAACAACTGACCCCCTAGCAATATAAGACCCTCTTCCAGCAACAGTAGGTCCCCCCACAAGCAACAATAGACTTCCTCAGCAACAATTAACCCCCATGCAAAAAAAGATCCCCTCCAGCTAGAATATATCCCCCAGCAGTGAGCATCAATAGACCATGCAGCACACCCCAGCACCACTTGCCATTACATACAGTCAGTGGTGAAGGTGCCGGAACTGCGTTCCCCCACGTTCCCGCTGAAAAAAAAGCCCTGGCTCTGCCATATACCGCAGTGCTGTACGGAGATCACTGAGCCAATCACATCAGTCTCTGGAGTTACTGCGCATTTGCCGTAGTTTAGAAAGGCATGAATTGCATGGATTGGGGGGCCCTAAGCGGGTGGCCCCCACAGATTTATAGGCAGGGCTTGTGTTTAACCAACCTGTAGAATGGGTGTGATTTGGACACCCCCACCTGGAAAGTGGGCGGATGGAAAGCGAGCCGTCGGCCCTGCTGGCTGTGTCTCGGTGTTCAGGTCCATGATGATGATGATGATGATGAGCATCGCTCTGTAGAGTCTTCTCTTCATTGTTATGGTTCTTCTCTTCATTGTTATGGTTCTTCTCTTCATTGTTATGGTTCTTCTCTTCATTGTTATGGTTCTTCTCTTCATTGTTATTGTTCTTCTCTTTTCTCAACTTCATACAAATATATTTCACACACAGGATGCACAAGGCGAAGATCCAATGGCACAGGAAAGCGATCACAATCAGCTCCATCACCATCCCCTTCAGGGGCACTAGAGAGGGACACAATGACTGCAATGAGGCTTCACCCTCCAAGCAACAGAGCCAAACAAATCAAAGCTACATTTACTATTCATTTATTTTCTAAAGCAGAACAACAAATGTATCCATTCTCCCACAATCCATCGAAGGAAAAATAGAGACAAGAAATCAGCAATTATTATGTATTTAGGGTAAATTATCTAATGCCGGGGTCTCCAAACTGTGGACCTGCAGGCCTGAGGTGGCCCTTTTCTTGCCTTTATCCACTATTCCTCCTAATTAATAGATACTGATGATTAGACATGATTCCTCCCACTGACACCAATGATGGGGCACTATTCTTTCCACTGACACCGATGATGGGACACTATTCCTATCAATCATAGATACCGATGATGGGACACTATTCCTCCCAATGATAAATACCGATGATGGGACACTATTCCTCCCAATGATAGATACAGATGATGGGACACTATTCCTCCCAATGATAGATACCGATGATGGGACACTATTCCTCCCAATGATAAATACCGATGATGGGACACTATTCCTCCCAATGATAGATACCGATGATGGGAAACTATTCCTCCCAATGATAGATGCCGATGATGGGACACTATTCCTCCCAATGATAGATACAGATGATGGGACACTATTCCTCCCAATGATAGATACCGATGATGGGACACTATTCCTCCCAATGATAGATACCGATGATGGGACACTATTCCTCCCAATGATAGATACCGATGATGGGACACTATTCCTCCCAATGATAGATACCGATGATGGGAAACTATTCCTCCCAATGATAGATGCCGATGATGGGACACTATTCCTCCCAATGATAGATACCGATGATGGGACACTATTCCCCCAATGATAGATACCGATGATGGGACACTATTCCTCCCAATGATAGATACAGATGATGGGACACTATTCCTCACAATGATAGATACCGATGATGGGACACTATTCCCCCAATGATAAATACTGATGATGGGACACTATTCCCCCAATGATAGATACAGATGATGGGACACTATTCCCCCAATGATATACCGATGATGGGACACTATTCCTCCCAATGCTAAATACCGATGATGGGACACTATTCCTCCCAATGATAGATACAGATGATGGGAAACTATTCCTCCCAATGATAGATACCGATGATGGGACACTATTCCTCCCAATGATAGATACCAATGATGGGACACTATTCCTCCCAATGATAGATACCGATGATGGGACACTATTTCTCCAGATGATAGATACCGATGATGGGACACTATTCCTCCCAATGATAGATACCGATGATGGGACACTATTCCTCCCAATGATAGATACAGATGATGGGACACTATTCCTCCCAATGATAGATACCGATGATGGGACACTATTCCTCCCAATGATAGATACCGATGATGGGACACTATTCCTCCCAATGATAGATACAGATGATGGGACACTATTCCTATCAATGATAGATACCGATGATGGGACACTATTCCTCCCAATGATAGATACCGATGATGGGACACTATTCCTCCCAATGATAGATACCGATGATGGGACACTATTCCTCCCAATGATAGATACCGATGATGGGACACTATTCCTCCCATTGATAGATACCAATGATGGGATACTATTCCTCCCAATGATAGATACCGATGATGGGACACTATTCCCCCAATGATAGATACCGATGATGGGACACTATTCCTCCCAATGATAGATACCGATGATGGGACACTATTCCCCCAATGATAGATACCGATGATGGTACACTATTCCTCCCAATGATAGATACCGATGATGGGACACTATTCCTCCCAATGATAGATACCGATGATGGGACACTATTCCTCCCAATGATAGATACCGATGATGGGACACTATTCCTCCCAATGATAAATACCGATGATGGGACACTATTCCTATCATTGATAGATACCGATGATGGGACACTATTCCTCCCATTGATAGATATCGATGATGGGGCACTATTCCTCCCAATGATAGATACCGATGATGGGACACTGTGATGCAATTGCCTATATGCTTCAGTCTAATTCTCCCTGCTAACTTAATGCTGTGGGTTAGAGGTAACAGGTGTTCATGTGTGATTCATCTCTCTCTGTGAACACTGTTCATATGTTAAATAAGGCTAGCTTTTGAAAGGCCTTTAATTGTGTGATAACGCTGTCTACAACCTAGTGATTCTCAGAGGTGTTAATAGGTGTCAAACTGGATGCAGACGAAACGTCTGCTTAGGAAACTCAGTGTGTGAAGGTGGTTTGTTGTTATGCTGTTTAAGGAATGTGCAGTGATTAGACATGATAATTGTCGGTCGGTGCCGACCTGTCTAGAATGTTTTAATAATTAGCCTTAGTGTGTGATTAGGGGGGGGTGGAGATTTCATTGTTGCTTGAATGTCTTGGACTGTATAAAAAGCTGAGAAGAAAAACCATTAAAGTCTGTGTTGTTCCAGCAGTAAGCTTGTCTCATGTGTGGCTTTCTGGGCGACTCCAGGAATATCCCTCCTCGTGGAATATTGGGGTGATTTTCGTTATGGGAAGAAGGGAACGTTGACGGGGATATCATTGTAATACAGTCACAGACACTATTCCTCCCAATGATAGATACCATTGAAGAGGCACTATTCCTTATACAATTGCAATTGTATGTTGAAGAAGGGGAAGAGGAGGGATCGAGGGAAGGTATTCTAGGGGTAAACTACACTTCAGCTTTAGGGCCTGTGTTACGGTAAGCAACCAGTTTCAGTCTTACAGCAAAGGAATAATGTACCTGGAGGTAGACGTTCAATAGCAGGAGATGTTTGGGAGCTGATCGCATTTGCCACCATACAGGAGAATCTACCAAAAGTTTTTGGATGCCAGCCATCCATAATGACAGAGCTGGAGTTGTCTGGGCCGATGACACTTTGTATTATCTCATTATCATCCCTGAGAAGTGTGAAGTTGAACGGACCATCGCCCTCGGCTTGGCATGTGAAGGTGACCAGACATTGGCTACCATTTACTATCGCCTCCTGTTTCAGCAAGACGGGTTCCTTCACTGCAGCTGCAGAGAAAAAGAACACAAGTCATATTCACATTAAGTTCTAGAAACATTCCCCGACTGGAACATTAGCTGAACATTTGTTATCAATACTTATATTTTAAATCTATGAAAACCCAAGAACAAAAATGTGACATATTAGGGCTTACCAGTTCTTAGATGTTGTGGCTGCATACCAGTGGCGGCTGGTGCTCAAATCTTTTTTGGGGGTGGCGCAAACAAATGAAAAAAAAAAAAGACAATTGCAGCCTCACTGTGCCCATCAAAGGCAGCCACTGTGCCCATCAAATGCAGCCACTGTGCCATGCCATCTATTGTCGCCACTGTGCCATGCCATCTATTGTCGCCACTGTGCCATGGCATCAATTGTCGCCACTGTGCCATGCCATCTATTGTCGCCACTGTGCCATGGCATCAATTGTCGCCACTGTGCCATCAATTGTCGCCACTGTGCCATCAATTGTCACCACTGTGCCATCAATTGTCACCACTGTGCCCATCAATTGTCACCACTGTGCCATGCCAAAAGCAGCCACTGTGCCATCAAACGCAGCCACTGTGCCATGCCATCAATTGTTACCACTGTGCCCACATAAATTGTCGCCACTGTGCCCACATAAATTGTCGCCACTGTGCCCACATCAATTGTAGCCATTGTGCCCACATCAATTGTCCCCCACTGTGCCCACATCAATTGGCCCCTCTGTGCCCACATCAATTGGCCCAACTGTGCCCTGTAAAATGCTGCCAGTCAGATTGTCCCAAGCACTTACCTTTCTGGGGTTCGCCATCCTCCTTCCACGGTCTCTCAATGTCTTCTGCCGCCCTCGATGACGCTTCAGCTTCTGATAACCAGAATCAGTGAACCTGATTGGCTGAGACGGCCGTCAGTCTTATCCAAGGGACGTAGCCCCCCCTACGTTCCGAGGATAAGACATCCAGGAGCTGAAGGGCTGTACTCGGAAAGCCTATCAGAGCCGCTGGCTCTGATAGGCACTTCCGCACAGCCAACCAGCTGCCGTTATTCAGATAGCCGGCGCCCAATGTCCGGTTATCTGAATAGGCTGGCCACAATAACATGCAATGCATGAGTGTATGTTATGTGCGCGGCGCTGCAGAGCGAAATTTTAAAAGCCTTAAAGGGCCCGTTTGTTTTTTTATGACTACAGGAGGGGGGTGGGAGGCGCCCGGGTGCCCCCTATGGATGGGCCGCCACTGCTGCATACCTGTGACTTCCTCCCACCTACCTGCATTGTCATGGACATGCAATAATGTCTGGCAGCTTACCTTCTCTTCCACGTGTCCATTAGAGGCCTGACTCTGTTCTGGCTGCCTTTTTATCATCTCTCCTCCCTGTATGGCTCCACCCCAGGCCATCCCAGGAAGTCTATATCAGTGCTGGGACAAGGCCATTTTGTGCCCAGGGCTTAGATGGCAAACTGCGCCCAACCCCCCCCCCCCCCCCCCCCCGTTTTTAAGAAAGAACCAATGTTGTTTCAAAACAAGAATATACTTAAAGCACTCACCCATCACCAGGAGATGGATCCGTCCCTTCGGGATCAAGTTGATTTTGTAGACAAAAGTTCCGTTGTCCTCGGCTCTCAACTCATTCAAAAGAAATGTCCCGTTATTTTGGTAGAAGTGGCCACGTTCGGTGTACGGAAACCGCACTTGGCAGACTCCATAACATGTCACTACAACACTTTCATCGGCTCGAATCAAGTCATAAAATGTGTCATTATCAACATCGACTACAGGAAAGAGCACAGATGAGCCAATCGCGCCGTATAGATGGTGAGTCTCCATAGCTTCAACTCCTGCAAAAATAAAACATAGAAAAAGACCCGTGTTGAGAGACTTTTGTTCGTGTCATAGGGTTGTGCATTCTAATACAAGTCTATAGAAGAAATTCTGGACAGCTGTACTTGAAAAAATTTGCCTTTTGTTTGTAAAAAGTAGGATCAAAAATACATGCCACAGCAGAACAGACAGACGCGTTTCACACCATCAAACAGTGCTTAATCAGTGTCAGGGAACTCCCGTAAGACGCTTTGCACATAGACGTGAGCAAGCTCATAGCCTTTGCCATAGAATGGCTCACAGACGCGCGCATGCGCGCCAGAGCTCGCAATTGCGGGCACGCATGCGCACAGATACAGGCACGCGCGCACACGTACGAGCACCCCCCACTGCACCCCCCACACCTTCCTAGGATCAGCCCTGAATGGAACGTCCCATAACTAACTTGACTAGGCTGCCCAGACAGAGCTCAGCAAAGTGGTAGTCCATGACTGGTGTTCCCTCAAAGCATGACAGATATCCAGTTCCTCATGATGGTTTAATATGTTTTAAATGCAGCGAGAGACACCTGACAAGTCAGCGGCATCCAGGGCAGCCAGGTGTCTCTCGCTGCATTTAAAACATATTAAACCATCATGAGGACCTGGATATCTGTCATGCTTTGAAGGAACACCAATCATGGACTACCACCTTGCTGAGGTCTGTCTGGGCAGCCTAGTCAAGTTAGTTACGGGACGTTCCATTCAGGGCTGAGTTGGTAAGATGACCACGCCCATGTGAGTAAAATTGCATCAACTGTTCTAAGTCTGGTCTGAAGTCATTTAATAGCTAGCCAATTCTGGCCTTTTTTCTCCTACGTGTAAAAAAATAAATAAAAAATTCTTGAAAATTACTCAGCTCCCCCAAACATTATATCATATATATATATATATATATATATATATATATATATATATATATATATATATATATATATATGTGTGTGTGTGTGTGTATATATATATATATTTTAAGCAGAAGCCCCCAGAAAATAAAATGTTGGGTGTTGCAATTTTTTATGGTCACATGGTATTTGTGCAGCAATTTTTCACAGGTAATATTTTGGGGAAAAATACATTTTAATGCAAAAAACACAAAATATAACCCAATTTTTTTGGTAAAATATAAAAGATGATGGTATGGCGAGTAAATAAATAGCTAACATGTCGCGCTTTATAATTGCGCATTCTTGTGTAACGGTGCCAAACTATAGCACTTAACCACTTAATGGCCCAGATTCAAGTAGAATTGCGCGATATTTGCGGGGGAGCAGGGCAACGATTTTGCCCTGTGCCCCCGCAAATATTTTGCGCTGCCCTCAATTCACGAGGGCGCGCCGGCAAATTTGCCCGGCGTAAGTGCGCGCAAGTTAAATGATCCCGCCGGGGGCGGGAATCATTTAAATTAGGCGCTCCCGCGCCGAGCGTACAGCGCATGCTCCGTCGGGAAACTTTCCCGACGTGCATTGCGGCAAATGACGTCGCAAGGACGTCATTTGCTTCTAAGTGAACGTGAATGGCGTCCAGCGCCATTCACGTTTCACTTACGCAAACGCCGTGAAATTCAAATTTCACGGCGCGGGAAGGCCGGCTATACTTTAGCATTGGCTGCCCCTACTATTAGAAGGGGCAGCCTTGCGCTAAAAGTAGCCGTACGGAAACTCCGTACCTGGCTTGCGCGGGGCCCGCGCAAGCTTGTGAATCAGTGGTAGTATGCAATTTGCATACTACACGCTGATACACAATGGGAGCGCCCCCTAGCGGCCCCCGCAAGAATGCAGCCTAAAATCTGCGAGGCATAAGAGCCTTATGCCGCGCATATCTTAGGCTGCAGTCGGTGTAACGAGGTTCCTGAATCAGGAGCACTCGTTACACCGGAGCAAGTAAGCACTTGCGCTGCGTAACCTATGGTTGCGCGGGCGCAAGTGCTTCTTGAATCTGGGCCAATGACCGGAAGATTTGCCCCCCTTAAAGCGGGGGTTCACCCTTAGAGGGCACTTTTCCCCCTTAGATTCCTGCTCGTTTTTACTAGGGGAATCGGCTATTTATTTTAAAATATGAGCCGTACTTACCCGTTTTCGAGCTGCATCTTCTTCCGTCGCTTCCGGGTATGGGCTTCGGGAATGGGCGTTCCTTCTTGATTGACAGGCTTCCGAGAGGCTTCCGACGGTCGCATCCATCGCGTCACGATTTTCCGAAAGAAGCCGAACGTCGGTGCGCAGGCGCAGTATAGAGCCGCACCGACGTTCGGCTTCTTTCGGCTACGAGTGACGCGATGGATGCGACCGTCGGAAGCCTCTCGGAAGCCTGTCAATCAAGAAGGAACGCCCGCTCCCGAAGACCCATACCCGGAAGCGACGGAAGAAGATGCAGCTCGAAAACGGGTAAGTACGGATCATATTTTAATACAAATAGCCGATTCCCCTAGACCGAACGAGCAGGAAGCTAAGGGGAGAATTTTTTTTTTTTTACAAATGGGTGAACTCCCGCTTTAATGACCTGACCATTTTTTGCGATACGGCACTGCGTCGTTTCTTTTGGTGGTATTTGATCACCTCTGCAGTTTTTATTTTTTGCGCTATAAACAAAAAAAGAGCGTCAATTTTGAAAAAAAAAAAAAAATATATATATATATATATATATATATATATATATATATATATATATATATATATATATATATATTTTTTTTACTTTTTGCTATAATAAATATAAAAAAAAATAAAAAAATAAAATGTCTTCATCAATTTAGCCCAATATGTATTCTACAAAATTGCGATTCGCGCATATTAATTGGTTTGCGCAAAAGTTATAGCATTTACAAAATAGGGAATTGATTTATGCCATTTTTATTATTATTATTTACTAGTAATAATTAACAGCAATTTTTAGCGGGACTGCGACATTGCGGCAGACAGGTCGGACACTTTTTTGGGACCATTGACATTTATACAGCGATCAGTGCTAAAAATAGCCACTGATTACTGTATAAATGTCACTGGCAGGGAAGGGGTTAAAGGGGTTGTAAAGGTAAAGGTTTTTTCACCTTAATGCATCCTATGCATTAAGGTGAAAAAACATCCGATGGTACCGCCCCCCCCCCCCCCGAACCCTCGTTTTACTTACCTCACCCCCATGAAAGTCCCGCGCGCGTCCCCGTGATCCTCTTCGGTTCCCAGCCTGGCCGTTGATTGGCTAGGCTGGACGGATTGATAGCAGCACAGCCAATTGCTGGCGCTGCTGTCAATCACATCCGATGACGCGGCGCACCAGGGGGCGGGGCCAAGTGATACAGTCGGCGGCTATGCCCGCCGCTGTATCACGGGAGCGTGCCCGCAAAAGCTTTCCACCATGCGAGCTCGCATGAAGGTGAAAAGCTCTTGCGAGGAGGACCAGAGACAGCGACCTCTTTTCGGGCACCTGAATTACAGCGGCAAGGTATTTTTAGGAAAGCACCTAATTAGAGCCATAGGCTCTAATAGGCATCCAAGAAGGTGAACAGCAATCGCCAGCGTTGTGTTAGGAAAGTGAATGATTCGCTTTCCTAACACTGAACCACCTCTCAGCCAATCAGGTGCTCGGATCCGTTACCTGTCACCTGGTTGGGACAGAGATTGCCGCTCCAGGCAGGTCTTGTTGGGTGCAAATCTTCTTTTCAGGAACTGAGGGTGCTAGCAATGCACATGGCAAATAAGAACAAAAGATGATCAGGACAGCCGCACTCCAATCCAACGTAACTTTAGTGTAAAAAACTGGAAACAGGCACTACAAGTCACAGCAACGGAACCTAGGACAGCTGACGCGTTTCACACTAACTTCAGTGTTTACTCAGCTATGAGTAAACACCAAAGTTAGTGTGAAACGCGTCAGCTGTCCTAGGTTCCGTTGCTGTGACTTGTAGTGCCTGTTTCCAGTTTTTTACACTAAAGTTACGTTGGAGTGCGCTGTCCTGATCACCTGTCACCTGATTGTCACCGAGAAGGTAAGGTAAGTGCCGGGGCATACACACTGGCAGCATTTGATGGGCACAGTAGTGGAAATTGATGGGCACACTGGCAGCAGTTGATGGGCACAGTAGTGGCAGTTGATTGGCACAGTAGCGGCAATTGATGGGTACAGTAGCTGTGTTAGATGGCACAGTGACGGCAATTTATGGGTACAGTAGCTGCGTTTGATGGGCACAGTGGCTGCATTGGATGGCTGTGTTTAAAGGGCACAGTAGCTGCGTTTGATGAGCACAGTGGCTGCAATTGATGGCTGTGTTTGATGGGCACAGTAGCTGCGTTTGATGGCACAGTGGTGGCAATTGATGGGCACAGTAGCTGTGTTTGATGGGCACAGTGGCTGCATTGGATGGCTGTGTTTGATGGGCATAGTAGCTGGGTTTGATGGGCACAGTAGCTGCGTTTGATGGGCACAGTAGCTGCGTTTGATGGGCACAGTAGCTGCGTTTGATGGGCACAGTAGCTGCGTTTGATGGGCACAGTGGCTGCATTGGATGGCTGCGTTTGATGGGCACAGTAGCTGCGTTTGATGGGCACAGTGGCTGCATTGGATGGCTGTGTTTGATGGGCACAGTAGCTGCATTTGATGGGCACAGTAGCTGCATTTGGTGCCCACCTCGTGATGTCTGCATCATGGGGGGGGGGCAGACATGCCTGACTCCCATGTCACTCACCAACCAGCCAGCTGTCCCCATACATGTTCTGTTCAAATTCTCTTGGGATGTCGCTTTGACGGTATATGAAGCTGTCATGGATGGATCCTGGGTGTTTGGCACGGACGTGCCATATGAGGTATTGGGCATCGACTATCACCTGTACATTGATGGAATGCCAATGCTTCCGATTGCGGTATATGTGCTCTGTCTCACGGGGGGGCATAGTGCCACATGTGTGCAATCAATGGCCCCCACGGTGTGTGGGAATCTGGCAATTCTGTAGAAATCACGCATTGTCTTCATCCGCAGGTCCTCATGGGTGGGTCTGATGATGTGGTGGAACATGCGTGTGAGGATTGCGGGGACAACCTGGTGCACACATCTGCTCATGGTGGATTGTGACATCCCATCCACCACTCCACTTGTACGCTGAAAAGATCCACTGGCAAGAAAATGGAGTGTTGCCAGGACCTTGACCAGTGGCTGCACTGCATGTGAGCGATGTGTTGGGATTGTGGTTAATTCCAGGATGGCTTCAGGGGTGATCCAGCCATGACAGCTACATATTCCGTCAGAGCCCCATCCCAACAGAATTCGAACAGAATGTGTACAGGGACAGCTGGCTGGTTGGTGAGTGACATGGGAGTCAGGCATGTCTGTCCCCCCCATGATGCAGACATCACGAGGTGGGCACAGTGGCTGCATTTGATGGCTGTGTTTGATGGGCATAGTGGCTGCATTTGATGGCTGTGTTTGATGGGCACAGTAGCTGCGTTTGATGGGCACATTGGCTGCATTGGATGACTGTGTTTGATGGGCACAGTAGCTGTGTTTGATGGGCACAGTAGCTGCGTTTGATGGGCATAGTGGCTGCATTTGATGGCTGTGTTTTATGGGCACAGTAGCTGCGTTTGATGGGCACAGTGGCTGCATTGGATGGCTGTGTTTGATGGGCACAGTAGCTGCGTTTGATGGGCACAGTGGCTGCATTTGATGGCTGTGTTGGATGGGCACAGTAGCTGCGTTTGATGGCACAGTGGTGGCAATTGATGGGCACAGTAACTGTGTTTGATGGGCACAGTGGCTGCATTGGATGGCTGTGTTTGATGGGCACAGTAGCTGCGTTTGATGGGCACCAGTAGCTGCGTTTGTTGGGCACAGTGGCTGCATTTGATGACTGTGTTTGATGGGCACAGTAGCTGCGTTTGATGGGCACAGTGGCTGCATTTGATGGCTGTGTTTGATGGGCACAGTAGCTGCGTTTGATGGGCACAGTGGCTGCATTTGATGGCTGTGTTGGATGAGCACAGTAGCTGCGTTTGATGGCACAGTGGCTGCATTTGATGGCTGTGTTTGATGGGCACAGTGGCTGCATTTGATGGGCACAGTAGCTGCGTTTGATGGCACAGTGGTGGCAATTGATGGGCACAGTAGCTGCTTTTGATGGGCACAGTAGCTGCATTGGATGGCTGTGTTTGATGGGCACAGTAGCTGCGTTTGATGGGCACAGTAGCTGCGTTTGATGGGCACAGTGGCAGCGTTTGATGGGCACAGTGGCTGCATTTGATGGCTGTGTTTGATGGGCACAGTAGCTGCGTTTGATGGGCACAGTGGCTGCATTTGATGGCTGTGTTTGGTGGGCACAGTAGCTGCATTTGGTGGGCACAGTGGCTGCATTTGATGGCTGTGTTTGATGGGCACAGTAGCTGTGTTTGATGGCACAGTGGTGGCAATTGATGGGCACAGTAGCTGTGTTTGATGGGCACAGTAGCTGCGTTTATGGCACAGTGGTGGCAATTGATGGGCACAGTAGCTGTGTTTGAAGGGCACAGTGGCTGCATTTGATGGCTGTGTTTGATGGGCACAGTAGCTGCATTTGATGGGCACAGTAGCTGCATTTGATGGAAAGAAATGTATAGGACACCACCAGGCGCCGCCTATACCTGAAATGTCATTTCGGTGGGCTGACCCCAGAATACGAGTATAAAGGCTCTATGTTTTCTGATATTTTGTGAGAACCTTTCTCCCTTCCAGAAATTTCCT